>NW_015169813.1:527914-531529 GCF_001447785.1 Gekko japonicus | reverse complement strand
ATTAGATGTTAGCTGAGATGTTAGCTGTTTATACTACAGGTTTTCAATAAGACTATCTTTAGGACTTTGCAGATCCACAGTGCTACAGCCTCAGTGTTGTGCTTTTGTACTAAAACTTCCAGGTGGTGGTTGGAGAACCTCCTGGAATTACAACTGATCTCCAGGCGACAGAGATCAGTTCCCCTGGGGGAAATGGCTGCTTTGGAGGGTGGACTCTATGACAGGGGTGTCGAACTGATTTGTTATGAGGGCCGGATCTGACATAAATGAGACCTTGTTGGGCCGGGTCATGTGTGTCATAAAAGGTAATGCTAGGTAGTGGAGATATAAACTTTATAAAGGACACAAACACAAAGGGGTTTTTAAAACTTAAAATAAAAACATGCTTAATACATGAGCCTTCTTGTAATATTTTGTCTATTTAACAGTGTCCGATAACGGACACCTCTTGCTCTGAATGACGGCATCAAAATGTGCTGTTGCATTCTTGAGGATGCTGTTCAGGTGTGTATCTGTAAGCTGCAAGCCTACGATGACGCAGCAGCAGCAGAACTGGAAGAAGAAGCAGAAGACAGCCAGTTCCACTGAGGGCCTGATCCGGCCCCCGGGCCGCATGTTTGACACCCCTGCTCTATGACATAATACCAAGCTGGGGCCCCTCCCTTCCTCAAACCCCGCCCTCCCCAGGCTCCACTCCCCAAATAGCGAAGAATTTCCCAACCTGGAGCTGGCAACCCTAGTTCCAGGTGGAGGAAAAAAATATTTTTCTCTGCCCAGGCATTTGATTAATCCTCTGCCAACTTTACACCCTCTTTTAGCATTTAAAGACTTCTATTAGATTCCCTTGTGCAGAGTTGTTTTGCCATATTTTTTTATCCTCACCGGTCGTAATTGAGTGTCTTCATAGAGAAATTGCATCTTTTTTTGTCCTGCTGGCTTCTACTCTGAAGTTGAACGATTTTATGGATTTTTAAGTCCGTTTTGATAATAGAGGTTTTTGTGAAGGTTCCCCCCCAAAAAACTACTTTGATTTCCTCATTTGTGCGTGTTTTCGGAGAATTGTGGCTTCTAAATCAAGAAGGAAAAACTTACATCGGGTCTTGCCTTCGTACCTCTCCTGGGTAATGCCAGGTAGCGGAGATATAAACTTTATAAAGTTTATAAATGGGTGTGGCTTATAAATGGGTGTGGCTTAACAAATAAGGGGTGGGGCTAAAAGAACAACAACCTTGCAACTTCCATGCATACGCTGCTGCATGTCAGTCTCCTTGAGAGCAAGGGATAACCAAATAGTGCCCCACACCACCGTAATGTCCTACAGAAACAATCCTGCCAAAGCCCAGCATTTCAGACCCGCTTTGGTTTCAATAGGAGCTGCGGTGGCTCAAGTGGTTAAGATGCTGAACTGCAGGCTGTGGAAGGTCAGTAGTTCAGCAGTTCAAGACCCAGGGTGCCGCATGATGGAGTGAGCTCCCGTCTCTAGTTCCAGCTCCTGCCAACCTAGCAGTTCGAAAGGAAGAAATTGCAAGTAGATAAATACGTACTGCTTCGGTGGGAAGGTAACAGCGTTCCGTGCGCCTTGGTGTTTAGTCATGCCGGCCACATGACCATGGAAACGTCTTCAGACAGCGCTGGCTCTTCGGCTTTGAAACGGAGATGAGCACCGCAACCCTAGAGTCGGATTCGACTGGCTTTCGAGCAAGGGAACCTTTACCTTTTACCTTGGTTTCAATAGGATGAGCGTAAATAACTCCCACTGAAATCAGTGGGGCACTAGATTGCTTTGGCTGGATCATGTCAAATCGTCCTGCAAATGCAAGCATTAAGGGTGGGCCAGTGTTCCTTCCAAGTGAAGTAGCCATGTTGGTCCGAAGCAGCAGAACAAAGTTTGAGTCCAGTGGCACCTCTACAGCCAAGAAAGTTTAATTCTGGGTAGAAGCGTTTGTGTGCACGAAAGCTTATACCCCAGAATTAAACTTTCTTGGTCTTAGAGGTGCCACTGGAAACGTTTTCCCATTCCTTTTTGTATTCCTTTCGATTTTGGTGGAGGGTTTCAACATTTTTTCAGTGTGCGCTTATTCAGACATGCCATATATGCGAACTGTTGATCGATTAACATACAGATAGTGTTGAAAACACTACATTTTTAAAGCTGAAAAATGGTGTGACGGTCACTCTTGTAACGTATTCAATACCTGCCATTGAATGCATGATGTATGTGAAACATCTAATTGACTTGCCATGTTGAGCTTCGGCCTGGGCTAGGATCCAAATCCATCCAATCGCATTGCTAGCCCAGGAAGCACCTAGCCAATCACTTTACAGCAAGCTACCTGAGCGGGAATGTCCGTGATTGGTCCTTATATGAACAACCGTATTGGTTGGTATTTGTACAGTGGGTGTGGCTACATTAGCCGAGAGAGTTTAAAAGCAGGACAACTGCACTGTAAAAGCTGAACTGTTCTGTTCTGGCTATCAGATGTCGATCCGTGTTGGAGTTGTGTTCGAGTTGAAGAATAAAGTTGTGTTCTTGCTGAATCACTCTCCGACTTCTTTGTTAAAGCGAGCGACTTAACAACTCTCATACCTACTGTGTTTTCAAATTTAGTACAGCTCTCTCGCTTACTACTGTTTTTCTTGTACTCTTTCTCTCGCAAGTTTATGTACTTTCTTTCCCTCGCAGGTTTATGTACTAGTTTACTCTGTCGATTCTTCTCAGTGTACAGCTACCTACATGGAATATGTTTGAAAAAGTCGATACAAATAATAAGCAGAAATAGAAAATACTACATTTTATGGGGGAAATGTGGTCTATGGTAAACAGGAGAATTAGCCTGACCTGGTTGGGCCAGTCTAGGCCAATCTTGTCAGATCTCAGAACCTAAGCAGGGGCGCCCCTGGTTAGTACTAGGATGGGAGACCACCAAGGAAGTCCAGGGTCTCTACACAGAGGCCGGCGATGGCACACCACCTCTGTTCGTCTCTCGCCTTGGAAACCCTATGGCAGAGGTATCCAACCTTTTTGAGCCAGAGGGCACATTTGGAATTCTGACACAGGGTGTTGGGCGCAAGTACAAACTGGCTGCCACACGATGGGGAGACCACACACACGCATGTACAGAGGAAGGCCAAGTATAGGGGACAGGAGAAGTAATTTTTAAAAATACACTCCTCCACATGCAGCTGCAGGCATGACCTTGGGTCAGTCACAAGCAGTGGTCCCTCTATCCTGTGGAGTTTTGTGAGCAAAAATTCTACTCTGTGAGCGACTGGCATTAAAGTTGTGAGCGAGCGATTTGGCTGCTGCATAAATTAGTTTGCTCTGGAGCCCTCCTTCCTGAGCTGAGACAGAAATCTGAGCCGGAGGCTAAAAAACTGTGAGCTAGCTCACACTAACTCAGCTTAGAGGGAACACTGGTCACGTTCTTTCAGAGCTGTTCTCTCAAGAGCAGTTCTCTCAAGACCTCTCTCAGCCCCGCCTACCTCACAGGGTGTCTGTTGTGGGGAGGGGAAGGGAAAGGAGATTGTAAACTGCTCTGAGACTCCTTTGGGTAGTGAAGGGTGGGGTATAAATCCAATCTCTTCCTCCTCTTCTTCTTCTACTTCTTCTTCTTC
>NW_015169813.1:525665-527891 GCF_001447785.1 Gekko japonicus | reverse complement strand
GATTAAAATCAATACTTTGGTAGCAACTGCCACTAAAGCAACATTATTTTAATTCACACAGTCAATCAGATCTCCAGTGGCCAATCGGAAGCCCTGCTAGAAAGGAACGTCATCTGGCCACACCCACTTTCTACAAACACTGGGGGGGGGGCACCAGGAAAGGTATTAGCAAGCACCAGGGTGCCTAGGGGCAAGTTGGGGATCCCTGCCCTACAGGGTTGCCATTAGTGGGCTTTGACTTGTTGGCACTTTCTACCACCACAAGCAGAAGAATCACGGGTTCAGCTCTCGCACAGGAAAAACAATATGAGTATTTCCAGTCCACACATTGCATTTTTCTGATATCTTTCTTTGTTCTCCTGGCCTCCATTTCCCCACCAAAACAGCCCTAGGAGGTAGGCCCAGCTGAGAGTTTAGGACGGGCCCAAGGTCACCCAGCGAGTTTCCATGTCAGAAGTGGGGACTCGAACCCACATCACCCAGAGTCGTAGCCCACCACTCTCTCCACTACACCACATTGGCATGCAAGGTATGTATGTCTCTCTTTCTCCATTTGACCCTCACAACAACCCTTTGAGGAAGGTCAGGCTGAGAAATGGTGAACTTGGTGGCTGAGTGGGGATTTGAAACTAAAGGCCTCCTGGATCCCAATCCTGACACTCTAACCCCTGCTCTACACTTGAGAAACCATCCTTATACAAAACAGGCATCCTTGTGACCTTTGCACCAGCTTTAACTAGGGCTGCGGGTGGCCAAAATAATAATAGCAAGAGCTGTTTTGTTTTTTTTAAGGTGCCAGGAATTCACGGCGATGACATCTTCAGGTCTTGTGATTAATTAAAATCGACAAGTATTCGGCGACGATTAGCAACACGCCCTGGCTGGAGAAACCCAAACATGTAATTAGGAAATGTTTCAGTTGGCTCTTCCACCCTTTTGAGAGTATGGATGGGCTCCTTCCTGACGAGAGAATTTCAGAAGGCACATCTTCTCCACGCTGCTGGCGGGAGGGGGCATTTTGGCACGCTTGGGTGTGACCAGAGAGCTTCAGCCTGGATGGGGTGTTACGAACAGTCCGATGTTCCAAGTCCCATCTAAGAGGACACATCATTCCCTTTAAGAACATAAGAAGAGCCTTGCTGGATCAGACCCGTGAAGAGCCTTGCTGGTCCAATAGCAGGACACAGAGGCTGAGGCCCTCACTTGATAAGAACATAAGAAAGAGCCCTGCTGGATCAGACCAGTAGTCCATCTAGTCCAGCATCCTGTCTCACACAGTGGCCAGGCAGTTCCTCTGGAGGGCCAGCAACAGGGCAGAGAGGCCGAGGCCTTCTCCTGATATGAACATGAGCCCTGCTGGATCAGACCAGTGGTCCATCGAGTCCAGCATCCTGTCTCACACAGTGGCCAACCGGTTCCTCTGGAGGATCCAGCAACAGGGCATAGAGGCTGAGGCCCTCCCTGATATGAAGGCCAACAACGAGGCATGGAAGCCAAGGACTTCCCGGATAAGAACCTAAAAAGAGCCCTGCTGGATCAGACCAGTGGTCCCTCTAGCCCAGCATCCTGTCTCACACAGTGGCCAACCAGTTCCTCTGTACGGCCAACAACAGGGTTTCCCATCCACCTATTTGTTTCATCTTTCGTTCATTTTGAGTTCATTGGGCTTCGTTTCCCCTGATTTCAGTGGAAGATCCAGGCAGTATTCTCCAGCTGCATTGCTTTCCATTGGTACCATAAAACAATGGAAAAATGAAAAGAGTCTTAAGCCGCACGTCCCATTTGTATCGCCTTTTCCTGTTCCTATTGTAAAAACTAATCTAATGAATGGGCAGGGGTCATTTCCTGTGGGAGCGTTTTCTCCAGCTGCATTGCTTTCCGTTGGTTCCATAAAACAATGGAAAAACGAAAAGAGTCCCATTTGTATTGCCTTTTCCTGTTCCTATCGTCAAAACTAATCTAATGAATGGCCGCAAGGGTCATTTCCTGCGGGAGCGCACAGGAGCGGAGCTCCGGCAGTAAGGAGCCATGGGGGCAGGCACATGCAACAAGCCCCGCCCCCTGCTCCCAGCAGCCCTCAGTCAGGCCAGGAGGAGCAAGAAGCAGCCAGGTATGTTGCAGAGCCCCTCCCCCCGACCCACCTTCATGTACAAGCTCTTCCTCCTCTGTGAGGACAGATCTGCACGTCCCCCCCCCCATAGCTAGCAATCCAAAACAGCCCAGTGG
>NW_015169813.1:518331-525613 GCF_001447785.1 Gekko japonicus | reverse complement strand
TCCAGTGATGTCAGGGGGTGTGGCATATGCAAATAAGTTATGCAAATAAGTTATGCTAATGAGCTCCTGCACCTCTTTTTCTACGAAATGACCCCTGTGAATGGGGTTCAGTCATTTCATTTTTCCGTTTGTTTGTTTGAAACAAATGCAAATCCCAAGTCACCATGTGACTTAAAGTCTTCTTGTTTCCCCAAATAAGTAGGTTGCCAACCTCCGGGGGAGACCTGGGGATCTCCTGGAATTACAAGTGACCTCCGGATGACAGGGATCAATTCCCCTGGAGAAAATGGCTGCTTTAGAGGGACTCTCCTGCCCAAATCCTGCCCTCCCCAGGCTCCATGCCCAAATCTCCAGGAATTTGCCAACCTGGAGCTGGCAACCATATGTATAAGGGAGTTGAATAAGTTCTAGTATGGTGCAGAAGTTAGAGAGCTGGGCTAGGGTCTGGAAGATCTAGGTTCGAATCCCCGCTCATGCCGTGAAAGCTCACTGGGTGACCTTGGGCCAGTCAGACACTCTCAGCCTAACCTACCTCACAGGGTTGTTGTGAGGTTAGACTGAAGGAGAGGAGAACGATGTGAGCCACTTTGGGGAGAAAGTCGGGGTGTAAACCAACTAGATAAATGAAGCTTCTTGGTGTTCCCAGCCTGAAAAGTACGCAGACGGAGAGTGATTTCAGCAAAGCGTACTTTATTCTATCCGGAACAAGACGACTTTGGCCAGCTCGCAGGCCGGCTTATATCCCCCGAGAAACCGCCACCCAAAACACACACCCTACTTCCCTATAGGCTATTTACAGTGGCCGAGAGTCCCATAGGCTCTCGGCCGGGAACCTAGCCCCCTGATTGGAGCGGACTAGGATCCGCATACTCCATTGTCTCTTGGAGCGAAGCTCGACGTTTGTCTCTGGACTTGTCTGGACTGGATACATTACACAGCCCCAACTGATCTCCTCTGATGGGCGACCGTTCCCTTGCAAAACATGGTTCTCTTGCGGCCCCTCCCCAAAACACATAAAGCTTCCTTGTACAGAGTCCGATCACTGGTCCCGCTGGTTCATTGCGGGATGCCAGTCTCCAGGTGGCATTACAACTGTCATGTATATTGGGACTGAAACATGAACAGGATAGTTCTACCAGAGACTGGCTGAGCTTAGAGCCCGAGAACAATAGCCCACCAGGACTCTGGAGGTAACCAATCAAGTAGTAATGTTATGTCAATAGCCTATCGTTGGGAGTGTGGTGTGTTTGGGAGTGGTGTTTGCATGCCATTTAAACAGGGCTGCGACCCCGGAGGACAGTCTTGTCCCTGAAATCACTTAATAAAGTCGAGCTGTTCACCGCAATGCATCTTGAACCCAGTATTTACCGACAACCAGTCTCCAAACGACAGAGATCAGTTCCCCCTGGGGAAATGGCAGCTTTGGAGGTGGGGGGGGGGGACGACGACTCTGTGGCATTCTATCCCGTTGAAGTCCCTCCCTTCCTCAAACCCCGCCCTCTTCAGGCTCCACCCCTCAAAATCTCCAGGAATTTCACAGCCCAGAAGTGGGAACCAGTGTTCCCTCTAAGCTGAACTAGTGTGAGCTAGCTCAGAGTTTTGTTAGCCTCCAGCTCCCAGGTTTTTGTCTCGGCTCAGGAAGGAAGGCTCCAGAGCAAACTAACTGACGCAGGAGGCAAATCGCGTGCTCACGACTTTAATGCCGGTAGCTCACCAAGTAGAATTTTTTGCTCAGGAGACCCCACGGCTTAGAGGGAGTACTGGTGGGAACCCTAGGTTCAGTGCCGTGTCTTTGGCAACAGCTCTTCCCCAGCAAAGCTTACCCGAGATCTTCTGGGGTTGGACAAAGCCCCCTCCCTTCAATCACGTAAAGCAGGGGCTCCCGTTTGGGGCTGCGTGGCCTTCACTTGCCGCAAGACAGCCCTCCGGTGTGGGCAAAACCCGCCTTCTGCCGCACACTGCCATCCTGCCTTGCGAGACGGCCCATGAGTGTGTGCATGCATGCACACAAGGTGGGGAGGGGCGCCGCACTGCGCGCACATGGGACCTTGCGATCGAACGGCTTCGTAGGCGCTTTCTAGATACGTTTCGCCTCCCTCCGCCCCTTCCTTTCCCTAGCAGTAATTGTGATGAATAATTGAATTGTCATCACCACAGCGGACGGCTATACTTTGGATCCGAGGTTGGATTTCTTGGGCTTTACAACCCACCCCTCCACCCCCCCAAAAAAAGCTAATTGGCTTCCATGCATATCTGGAGCAGACGTGTCAGGATCCATCAGGATCTCTGGGCCTCACCATGAAAACCTCTTTCCCCCTCTCTGTAGAGAAGAGGGAGTGATCGTGGGGAGGGAGGTGCTCCGTGCCGTCAGCCTGGGGGCCAGAGTCAGCAAAATGCCATGCGACAAAAGGCCACGCTCCTTCCATGAGCGTGCAAGGCTGGTTTCCTTTCGGTGCACTAAATGGCAGTCTCTAAGCGGCGGCTGGACAAACCCTTGTCAGGGATGCTCTAGGCCAGTGATGGCGAACCTATGGCACGGGGGCCAGAGGTGGCACTCAGAGCCCTCTCTTTGGGCTCGTGTGCCATTGCCCCAGCCAGGCCCAGACCGTCATTAAAGTGTCGAATTCTCTGCCAAATGATTTTAAGTAAATGAAAGCATTTGGGATTGCTTTCCTTCCTTTGTTTGGATCATCTTAAGTTAATGTAGGAGTTGTTTCTTCTAAAGTAAAACCTCAGTATTCAGGGTAAATTGCTGTGTTGGCACTCTGCGATAAATGAGTGGGTTTTGGGTCGCAGTTTGGGCACTCGGTCTCTAAAAGGTTCGCCACCACTGCTCTAGGCAGATCCTGCATTGAGCAGGGGGTTGGACTAGACAGCCCCTTCCAACTTTGTGTGATTCTGTGATCCTAAATCTGCCAGTAGGGTCTCTCTTGCTTTTGCTTGCTTAAGGCAGGGGTCCCCAACCTGGTTGCCCGTGGGCACCGTGGCACCTGCTGACACCTTTCCCAGTGCCCACCAAGTGCTTTTGGAAAGTGGGCAGGACCGGGTATGGCCCTTTGCTCCACAGGGTTTCTGACGGGCCGTGGACATTTTTGAATGTGTTGCTTTCGTAGCAGCCGCCACCTCGGCACGAGGATCTTCATTGTGAGACCAAAGGCATGCCGCAGTAGCCATTTCGTGACTGGCTCCACCTCCCGTGGCAGCCATTTCGTGGCAGCCCTGTTGTGGTGCCCACAGGCTCAGAAAGCGGGGAAGCTTGAGAATTTTACAGAGTTGGAATGCCAGTGTGGGTCTCACGGAGGCCCATAGTTCTGTTTCGGAAGACGCAGGCCGCTAGGTCTCATGAAGCATTTGGCTCGCATGCTGCCCCATGGCAAAGCCGTTGCCCGCATCGTGCAGAGGTCCTTGCCAGAGGAATTCCCCCCCCCTCCCGGCCTCGGTAGGCTTTGGGCCGGTAGCCAAGCTGGAAAGGCTGGTGGTATTTCTGGAGCAAAGGTTCAAAGTCCTATGCAGCTGTACTGAAGGCACCGGAGGGGGAGGGGCCATGACTCAGTGGCTGAGCATTCACTTAGCATGTAGAAGGTCCCAGGTTCAATCCCCGGCATCTCCAGTTAAAAGGATCAGGTAGCGGGTGATGTGAAAAACCTCAGCCGGAGACCCCGGGGAGCTGCTGCCAACCTGCGTGGACAATGCTGACCTTGATGGACCAAAAGATCTGATTCAGTATAAGCAGGGGTCATTTCGTAGAAAAAGAGGTGCTTGAGCTAATTAGCATAACTCGTTACCATAACTCATTTGCATATGCCACACCCCCTGACATCACCAGAAGTGCGTCAGAAGGCAACACCCACCGCTCAGGCTCCACTGGACTGTTTTGAATTCCTAGCTATTGGGAACGTGCAGATCTGTCCTTGCAGAGGAGGGAGAGCTTGTACCTGAATAAACCTTGGCCTTAAAAGTGCTGCTGGACTGTTTTGGATTGCTATCTGGGAGGGGGGCTCTGCAACATACCTGGCTGCTTCTTGCTCTGATTGAGGGCTACTGGGAATAGGGGGTGGGGCTTGTTGCATGTCCCCGCCCCCTGGGCGTTTTACTGCCGGAGCTCTGCTCCTGTAGGAAATGACCCCTGAGTATAAGGCCGCTTCGTGTGTTCATGTGATGAAAGGGAAGCGTTGCTAAATCTTGGGGGACTGCGTGCCCGATTTAAGAGGCCCTGAATCTGATTGACAAATGTGCCATGCGTAAAAAGAACAATCCTTCCCTGCGACTCTGGAATGCAAATCTAGGTAGCTTGCACTGCTGAAGAAAAAGATCTGGATCCTGTGCGACCGAGGGCACCCTTCTGGATCAGAACATCTAGTCCTGCATCCTGTTTCCCAGAGTGGCCGATCAGAATCTGTCCCCCCCCCCCGGACCTACAAGCAGGGGAAAAGACTTGCCTTCTTGTTACCGCCACAGAAACTGGCATTGCGGTACCCTGGAGAGCTGTAAAGAGGGACTGTGGCTCAGTGGAAGAGCCTCTGCTTGGCACGCAGAAGGTCCCAGGTTCAATCCCCGGCATCTCCAGTTAAAAGGACCAGCCAGGAGGTGATGTGAAAGATCTCAGCCTGAGACCCTGAAGAGCTGTAAAGAGGGACTGTGGCTCAGTGGAAGAGCCTCTGCCTGGCACACAGAAGGTCCCAGGTTCAATCCCCGGCATCTCCAGTTTAAAGGACCAGGCAGGAGGTGATGTGAAAGACCTCCGCCTGAGACCCTGGAGGAGCTGCTGCCAGACTGAGTTGACAGTCCTGCACTTGATGGACTGAGGGTCTGACTCAGTAAAAGGCAGCTTTGTGTCTGGCCCGTAGCTACATTGGGGCTATGGGGGCTCTGTTCCCTTCCTTAAAGGGCCTCTTCTGAAAACGGTAAGGCATTTCATTGCTTTAGGGAGAGGGGGGAGGGGGATGTTTTTGCATTTCCTTTATACCTGGGGTGGCTGTTGTGGGGAGTGTTCGTGCAACATTTAATTTAACTATTAGTATTATTGTCTTTATCATTACTTTAAAAGTACCATTGTTTAGAGACAGACAGAAAAATAATGGCAGCCCCACCAGAACCCCACACACACACACACAAGCTACAAAATCCTGTCTAGGGCCTGCTTTGTGTGTGTTCATGTATGTTTATTTTGTCAACTGAATTCTAGTAGATAATGGGAGATGGGGGGAAATATCTCTTCCCTCCCTCTCCAATTCTCCATGTCCATACACAATTTTACAAATCTTTATCTTGAGCCAGTTTGGTGTAGTGGTTAAGTTTGGTGTAGTGGTTAAGGTTCTCTAATCTGGGAGAACCGGGTTTGATTCCCCACTCCTCCACTTGCACCTGCTGGATGACCTTGGGCAGCCATAGTTCTGGCAGAGCTGTCCTTGAAAAAAGAGCAGTTTCTGTCAGAGCTCTCTCAGGCCCACCTACCTCACAGGGTGTCTGTTGTGGGGAGAAGAAAGGAAAGGTGATTGTGAGCCACTCTGAAGCTCCTTTGGGTAGTGAAGGGCGGGGTATAAATCCAATCTCTTCTTCTTCTTCTTCTTCTGGATGACCTTGGGCGAGCCATAGTTCTGTCAGAGCTGTTCTTGAAAAAGAGCAGTTTCTGTCAAGAGTTATCTCAGCCCCACCTGCCTCACAGGGTGTCTGTTGTGGGGAGGGGAAGGGAAAGGAGTTTGTAAACTGCTCTGAGACTCCTTTGGGTAGTGAAGGGCGGGGTATAAATCCAATCTCTTCTTCTTCTTTTACCTCACAGGGTGTCTGTTGTGGGGAGGGGAAGGGAAAGGAGTTTGTAAACTGCTCTGAGACTCCTTTGGGTAGTGAAGGGTGGGGTATAAATCCAATCTCTTCTTCTTTTACCTCATAGGGTGTCTGTGGTGGGGAGGGGAAGGGAAAGGAGTTTGTAGGCCGCTCTGAGACTCCTTTGGGTAGTGAAGGGCGGGGTATAAATCCAATCTCCTCCTCCTCCTCTTCGTCTTCTTCTTCGTCTTCTTCATCCCTTGTCACGGATTCTTCAGTTTTCTTCCCCCATAAGAAATGCAGTTCCGCCCTTGGATCGTCCGAGTCGTCCTTATCTTTCGAACTCTATGATATCGTTTTCAATATGGGGCAACCAGTTTGGGGTTCAGGAGATCAGACCTCCCTAGTTCCTCAGAGCAGTGAGCAAAGAGGAACTGAAGGCTTGGCCTTGTTCTTAAGGATGAGACCAAACTTTGAAAGTGAGAGAGACAGTGTGGTGTAGTGGTCAGAGGGCCTGGAACTGGGAGTCCCGAGTTCAAATTGCCACTCTGCCATGGAAGCTGACCAGATGCCCTTGGGCCAGCCTCACACTCTTGGCCTAACCTACTTCCTAGGGTTGTTTTGAGAGCACAAAATGGAGGTGAGAAAAAGAATGGAAGGAGGTTTGGGTCCCCACTGGGGAGCAGGGTAGGGTATAAAAAAAGCCTTCTGAGAAGCCAACATGTAAGTCCGATTTCTCACTCATTCCTGTCTCTTCGTGCTGATTTGTAATCCATTAACATGAATATTTTCCCTCCACGTTTTGTTTGTGCCACTGGCATATGGTTGCCAAGTTCTGGTTGGGAACGTCATGAATATTTGGGGGGGGGTGGAGTCTGGGGAGGGCAGGGTTTGAGGAGGAGAAAGATCTCGGGTGATATACTGAGGAGAAACTCCACATTCAGAGTAAGTAGGGTTCTCAAGTCCGTTTCGCTCTGCGGCGGTGGGCTCCCGGTGGGCTCCCGGCGGTGGGCTCCCGGACGGCGTCTTGAGCGTGCGCATGCGCGCGCCGCGTTTTCCCCTCAGACGGCTGTGGCCCCGCCCCCAGCGTGCCCAGCGTCATCACGTCACCTTCGGCTGACATGCACGCCGGGGTGGGGTTCCCCCCGGGGCCCAATTCCACAACGGCAGAAATCGGGCCTCCAAAGCGGGGGATTATCCGCCCCCCAGGGGGACTTGGCAGCCCTAAGAGCGAGGCACTAATCCTCTGAATCCCAGAGCCTGGAGGTAACATCAAGGGAAGGCCTCGGCCTCTGTGCCCTGCTGTTGGCCCTCCAGAGGAACCGGTTGGCCACTGTGTGAGACAGGATGCTGGACTAGGTGGACCACTGGTCTGATCCAGCAGGGCTCTTCTGATGTTCTTCTGAAGGCCTCGGCCTCTAAGTCCTGTTGCTGGCCTTCCAGAGGAACTGGTTGGCCATTGTGTGAGACAGGATGCTGGACTAGGTGGACTACTGGTCTGATCCAGCAGGGCTCTTCC
>NW_015169813.1:515398-518296 GCF_001447785.1 Gekko japonicus | reverse complement strand
CCGATGTTCTTATCAGAAAAGGCCTCGGCTTCTATGCCCTGCTGTTGGCCCTCCAGAGGAACTGGTTGGCCACTGTGTGAGACAAGATGCTGGACTAGGTGGACCACTGGTCTGATCCAGCAGGGCTCTTCTGATGTTCTTATGCCACAGAGTTCACTTTCCATATCAGCCATTTTCTCTCAGGGAACTGACTTCTGTTGTCTGGAAATCAGTTATAATTCCGGAAGCTCTCCGGGCCCCACCTGGAGGTTGGCAAACCCTACACAGGAGCTACAGAACAGCCGTGAGAATTATGCAGACCGACACCGAGGACAAAGGTCACGTGTGACATCCAAAAGAAACCCCAACGGCCTGGTGTGAAATATCATAACCGGCCCATCTCTCAGGTCACCAGTTCAAGACTTGCTTCAGGGTTCAGTGTTGACAAGAAGGCACCAGTTTTTATATCTGGGATCTCTGACAACAAGTTGGCCGAGAGAGCGCCCTCATCTGAGCAAATCACTCACGTCACACCACTCGGGTGTTTGCATCTTATCACCTTGGGCGGCTAACCAGAAAGTGGCTTCCAAAAAGGCTAACCTGATCTTAATCGTGACTTCCCAAGGAGTTATCCTCTGCTTCCTCCATTAGGTGGCTCTGTTACAGTCTGAAGACATATTTCTAAAATAACTGAAATGTGACTCACACGGTCCCCTCTAAACAACCAGCTCTGAGCGCCTGCAGGGGGACTTGGGCCACAGGCCCTGCCATGCAATGTGCAAGGCCTCCCCGCTCTCTCTCTTTTTGCTGTAAGGTTCGAAATGTACTTCAACACGGCCCTTCACTTGCGGAACTCACTGCCACAAGATGGAACGGAGGCCATGGGAGATGGGATTTGGCAGGTTTCGTGGAAAGCAGGGCTATTAGCCGCCCCAGCGAAATGGAACCTCTGTGAACTAAAGCAGTATACCTTGGAATGGTAGTTGAAAGCATTGTTAGGTCTCTCAGCTAATCTGTGCGCCTTGCTGTTTAGTCATGCCGGCCACATGACCACGGAAACGTCTTCGGACAGTGCCGGCTCTTCGGCTTTGAAACGGAGATGAGCACCGCAACCCTAGAGTCGGATTCGACTAGCTTTCGAGCAAGGGGAACCTTTACCTTTTACTAATTTATGACAATCCAATAAGATGTGCAAGGCAAGAGACATTCAGAGGTGGTCTGCCATTGCCTGCCCCTGCATCACAACCCTGGACTTCCTTGGTGGTCTCCCATCCAAGTACTGACTAAGGCTGAGCCTGTTTAGCTTCTGAGATCTGATGGGATCAGGCTAGCCTGGGCCGTCCACATCAGGGCATACCTTGGAATAGGCTAGTGAAAAATAACAGGTGGGAATATAGCCTGCTACTGAGCTCCCCGGAGCTGCGGTGGCTCAAGTGGTTAAGACGCTGAACTGCAGGCTGTGGAAGGTCAGTAGTTCAGCAGTTCGAGACCCGAGTGTGCTGCATGACGGAGTGAGCTCCCGTCTCTAGTTCCAGCTCCTGCCAACCTAGCAGTTCGAAAGGAAGAAATTGCAAGTAGATAAATACTCAGTGGGAAGGTAACAACGTTCCGTGCGCCTTGGTGTTTAGTCATGCCGGCCACATGACCACGGAAACGTCTTCAGACAGCGCTGGCTCTTCGGCTTGGAAACGGAGATGAGCACCGCAACCCTAGAGTCGGATTCGACTGGCTTTCGCGCAAGAGAAACCTTTACCTTTACTGAGCTCCCCAAGAGCATCTGGCTACAGAAGGTCCTAGGGGTGGCCCGATCCAGCACGACTGTTCTTTCAGTTGTCTAGCATCTCCGTGCAATGTTTATACAGAAGTCAGTTCATTTACTCTTGAAGCTCTAAAACGGGACCCCCAAAATTATGTCTGGGGAAGTAGAAAAATCAGGACGGACACGACCCAGCCAGAACTGGAACACCTCTAAATCGCCTCGCTTTCAACAGCAGAACTGTGCAACTCAATCCTATGTATGTTTACTCGGGAGTAAGCCATACTGCCAAGTCAGCGTACATAGGATTGCAGCATGCAACAGATGTCCGGCTCTTGTCCTGAAGCCCAAAAAAGTGCCCAGAATACACTCACATGATTACAGTGTGGATTTTCCTGAGAGAACTACCGGATGATTCTATAAGAAGAGCCTGGTTGGAACAGACCACGGATCCATCTGGGAAGGTGGCAGGCAGAGCTTGAAGGCCGTCGACTTCCCTGGTTGTTGGTCAGCATTCAGTAGACTGTCCCTGGACACAGAGGTTCTGTTTTGCGATCATGGCTAATCAGGTCCATAGCTACAGTGGGGCATTTCGGGGCTCTGCCCCCTCAAATGTGAGCCATGCCCCACAACAGCTGCTGCCCCTCTTCCCCTTCTGTGACATTAAAAGGGCCCTCCAGCTGATCTGCGGGAGCACGTGGCCTGCCAATCGGCTGGAGGGCTCTTTAAATCTTGCAGGGAGGGAGGGAGGGAGGGAGAGGGGCAGCCGCACGCCTTCCCTGAACTCCAAACAGCGATTTCGCCCTTGAAGTTCAGGCTCAGGCAGCCCCTGCTTGAAAAACACCGTTCAAAGGGAACCCTGTAGCCTGAACCCCAAGTGGCGAATTCGCAGCTTACAGCATTCAAAGCCTGAACCCCAAGTGGCGAATTTGCAGCTTGGAGTTCAGGCAAGCCCCCCCCTCCCCCTCCCCTGCTGCTCCACACAATTTCCCCAAGCTCCACCAGCCTAAAATTTCCGGCTACAGGGCCATGGCTAAAAGACTCTCAGAGTGCTTTGCATTTAAAATGCGGTGACTTTGATTTTACTGTGATCTTTTGTGTTCTCTGTATTCAGTGTTGTTGTAAGTTGCCCCAACTACAGTTTTAGTATGTAAGAGTGGGGG
>NW_015169813.1:489363-515379 GCF_001447785.1 Gekko japonicus | reverse complement strand
GAAAGAAAGAAAGAAAGAAAGAAAGAAAGAAAGAAAGAAAGAAAGAAAGAAAGAAAGAAAGAAAGAAAGAAAGAAAGAAAGAAAGAAAGAAAGCTGCAGGGAAACTAGGACATAGAAGGAAGAAAGAGAAAGAGAGAAACAGAGATAAAAAGAATTCAGGGCCCTGTGTTTAGAACAAAATTAATATCTCTCCCCCCACCCCCGAGAACTGGATTGGAAAGGCAAGAACTATTTACATGCAAGGAAGAAACAGAAAGCCGGAGAGAACAGATCCGAATTATGTCACCCAGAAAGCCAGACCGAGATGACATAATGACATGGCTACAAGGATGCAAAGACAAGCAGGAAGGGGGGGGATGAGCCCCGGAGTCAGGGGCGGAGCGTGGGGGTGAAATTGACACGGGGTGGGCGGAGCCGAAGCCCTGGGGTTCGTCATGTGGATTTCCTCATGCTTCTCTTAGCAGCCTATTGCAGAAAGTAGGTTAGCAGATCTCTAAGAGCCGCCTTGACAGCGAAGGGGGGGGGGAGAGAAAGAAAAAAAGGAGGTGTGGAGAGTTTAGAAGGAGGAAGGCTATTACCAATAATTAGGCTAGCAAAACACAAACAGGGCAGAAGGAAGCCAAGGGGAAGAAGACAGGACTGGCGGCAGTGCTCAAGCTGGAGACTTCATCTATCAGTCTCATTTGAGAGAGAGAGAGATTTTCCCCCCCTTCCCCCCCAAAGGAGTTTTGCGCTTCTGAATTTTTCATGATATTCGCAGAAGAGGCTTAAACGAGCAAAAGAAAACAAGGAGGTGGGAAGAAAACCAGCGGAAAGAAAAGAAGATGCGAGGTAAGGTTATTGGAGGGATGAAGATCACAACTCGGGTGTCAGGGTACTTTTGACATTTCCCCCCCGTTGGTTTCAGGGCTTGACTCCCAGAACTTGCAAGGCAAGAGGCGGCTGTTAAAAGTGCTTCGGCTGAGCCCTGGATCGTGCCCTTGTGGCTTTAGAAAATGTTGGGGAATTGTCCTTCCCCGCATCCAGCAAGCTACTTCCCCCTCCCCTTTAAAACAGGGGTCACTTGGCCTGACTTTGTAACTTTCCATGGCTGCGGCTTTTAAAAATAATAAGATATTAAAAATGTGTGTCAGTTTATCTATTGGGGGGAGCTGAACTGCAGGTTGCTGGAAGGAGGGGGAAAAACCTGCTTGTTGATGTTTTGGAGTGCTTTAAACAAAGTTGGATTAAAGGCACAGGGCACACGATTACGATAATTGTAATTATTTTTTCCTTCCGAGCGGCTGTCCCTTAAGCAAAAGGCTTGGGACGGGCGCATGCAGTAAAGGTATAGAGCCTTCTTCTCTTATTTTTTCATGATTCAAAACAAATCCTATCCAGTTTGCTGTGTTTTGGGGTGAAAAGCAGCAGAAGACAGAGGGGAAGGGAATTATGACAATATGTTTTGTACGCTGGATGAGTTTGTTGCTGGGGAAGACTGGGGAAGGTCAGGGTGGTATGTGTGTAAATCCCACCTCCCCAAATGTTCTGCCTCTGCCCGCCATAGCCTTTTGTTATTTCCAAGGCAGATTAATTTCAACCAAATATATATATGTATTAATTTTGACTGCCAGTCTTAAACTGGTGTGGGATTCCCCCCCCCCAGCAAATCTCTTAATCTGTATTTCCATCTCCCCCACACACACACACACACTGGACTATTTCACATATAATTGGATGGGTTCTTGTATTCAGGCTTTTTTGGCTAGTATTTGCAACTGGCTGATGGGGGGGGGAAGTTGTCTGGTATTTGGCACTGGGGCTCTGGAAGCCTTCCTGTGGATGCAGATACACTTTGCATGTGCTCAGGAGCTTTGTGACTCTGTAGGGGGCATGGGTGATGTATTTCCCCCCCACACCCACCCCAGATTTTAAGTAACAACAAGCATGCCTTTTGCTAGGAGAATATGGGTGGCTAAGGGTGGCTAAAGGCTTTTTCGAGTGGGCAGCCCCTGGCTGCTGTTTTCCTGTTTTGTGTAGTTTTTAAACAGGCTTCTTTCCAGATTTGCTATTTTAACCTATCTCTGCAAAAGGGGAGGAATGACGGAGGGGTGGGTGGAAAAGGATAACCAGAAAAATAGCCCATCTGGAAGTCTGGGGTGGAGTGAGGATGTGGGGAAAGCTGTTGGGGTTTTCTTAATTAAAAAAAAATGCATTTGATGTCACGGTCAGAACTTCCACTGCGGTCAGGTGCACCAGGATCAGGCCCTTTGAGCTGCCTCTCCTGCTGCTAAAAGTCTTGGGTTTAGTGCAAATAGTCAGGAAAGAGACTGACCTTTTCTTCTGGGCGTAGAGGTGGGCCTTAAGTTTGGGGAGCCGGGGAAGGGAGTGGGGGGGTTGGGATAGAAGCCCTCCCTTGTCTGGTCAAATGTATCCGAGGTGGTTGAATGATTAGGGAGGGGAAGAAAAGGGGAACTGAGTGTGAAGCAGCTTGGAGGGGGGGGGTCTACATGTGTGTAAGGTTCCTGCACATTAGTAGTCTCCGGACATGATGGCGTCATCCCATGGCAAGTTCCTCCATTGCATTTTTCCTTAGTTCAGTGTGAAAGATTCTCGGGCATGTTCTTTGAAATTGGGAGCTCCAGGTGGGAAGGGCGGACCCTGTCCTGAGCTTGGCCCCCTACAGTTAGATCAGGGCTTCCAAAGAGACAGACCACCTTGGCCTGGATTTCTATTCCCACCCTGGCCGATTGCTCTCCGTGCAAAACCGGGCACCTTGGTGACTCTGATGTGCAGATTCTGCATTCAGCTACTGCCATCTGCTGACCCAGTTTTTAGGGTCATGACCCATGGCTTGGGGGGGGAAACCTGTTTTTCAGGCCTATGAAACCATAGGACGGATATACAGGGAGAGTCTTGGATGTGCGTGTGGGCATACGTGGGAGAGGACTCTTCCCCTGTTCTGGTTTTCTGCTGCTTAAGGCCAGCGACGCCCCGTTTGAAAGCAAGCGGCAACGGACAGCTGGATTCACTTCTGAGTGAACACAGGCAGAACACCGGTGCATGTCACTGACTGAAAATGTTTCGTGAAACCGTTTGTCCGAGCAGAGAATCGCAAGCTTTTGAGACAACAGGGAACTTGATGTCTCCCAAGGAATAGTTTGACGTCACGCAAAAGCTTGCCTATCTCCGCATCTTGCCTCAGTTAGCTGGTACATTGGTTTAGTGCAAACAATGGTCGTGAGGCTGGAGAATAAAACCATATGGGAGAAAAGATGATCCGAGACAACAACTTCAGCCAGGATGGGAGGTGTATAACTTGGGGGGTCTTGTTTGCTTTTGGTGGTAAAAGAAGCTCTTCCCCCCCCCAAGCAACGTTTCGTATCTCCTTTTCCTCCTCCTCCCACCTGCACCCTTTCAAAACCCTCTTTTCGTGGCTTGCATCGACGTCACATTGGTATCCTTTGGACAGAAGCCTTTTACGCATGTAGCATGGGGGATGATGCCGAGTCGGTCTGCGATCCAAATTCTGTTCGGCAAGTCCAGATTCAGCCGCTAGAGATGATCTCTGCCACCTGAGGCAAGGTTTTCTTTGGTCAGCTCCGCCGGCCGCCATCTTTCTAGCACCGCGGCCATTTTAACAGGCTACCCGTGTCTGTTTACAGCGCCAGCCATGCAAACATGGCCGACGCAGCTAGACAGTGTTGGGGGAGGAGGAGCGAAGTGGGCAGCGGGGAAAAGAATGATGTTCCAGCAAGATGTTTTGCCCACGATAATCGCTGAGCTTAGACATCTGGCAGGGTGCAGGGAGAGAAATCCAGCTTGACCCATTGGACAAGCAGGACTGTGCATGCGGTATAAGGGAACCAGGGCAGGGTAAGCAGTGAGGAGATTTCACTCAATTGCAATCGTTCGGCACTGAATTCTCCACTACGTCACACCTCCCGTCTCCATTTTCTTGGCTGCGCCACAATTCAGGTCTAGTGACCGAGCATATTTAGATTCCTGTGCAAGTGCCTTCCTTCATGCGCCTCCCCGTACATTTGGTCATAAAATTCGTAGGAAATGATCAAGGAGATACATACGAGCACCAAGCTAGGCCCCCACAGCAGCTGAGTGAAGATTCTGTATTTCCATCCTTCCACTGGTTTATCTTGTCTCAACAAGATTATTCGGGATCCATACAGGATCATGTTGAAACCATACTGGCTGCCTGAGCATGTGCAGAGCACAGCTGAGTCCACTATGACCCCCTGGACATATCAGCAACAGGGCCCCTTGTCTGGATCCATGCAATCTTTTTCTCAATCGAGTCCGGTATAAAATCAGATTTTGCTTCTATTGGGGAAAGTCTAGCCGTTCTAATTGAGACCCAGCGTGGCGTAGTGGTTAGCGTAGCAGGCTAAGACTGGAGACGCCCTGTGTTCAAATTCCTTCTCAACCACAAAGCTCACAGGGTGACCAATCACTCACTCACTCTCTCTGTCGCAGTTTAACCTACTGGACGGGGTTACAGTGAGGCTCAACTAGAGAAAAGAATCCTGTACGCTGCCTAGAGCTACTTGGAGGGGAAAGGCAAGATAAATATGTGATGACAGATAGACTCACTAAGTGATTTACATTTTGTCAGTCTAATCTACCTCGCAGGGTTGTTGTCAGGATAAAAAAGAAGGAACAGAGAGCCACTTATGCTGCCCCACACTCTTTGGATGAAGAGAGGGACTAAATAAATAGGTAGAAGTATTTAGAGGGGAAAGAAGAAACTGCAAATCATCCCTACAGAATTCCTTGTGTTGTTCTTTGAACTCAGAGGAATCTGTAGGGATAATTTCATATTTTTTTTCTACGTTCACCCCCCCAAATCTCCATTTTGGGTTCCCCCCCTCCTTTGTCCAAATCCATCTTGCAGCATCTTTCAAGCCCTTTCCTGCCTCCTTGCAGCGAATTTTCCCCACACAACAAGCCTGTTTTCCAGTGTGATTCGCGTGTTGATAAACCAGAGCAGTACGACATACACGCCTTGTACATATAAATGAGTATCAAGACCATACAAGGTGGGTTGGTAATGCGAAACGAGCCTATAGAATGGACAGCAAAGAACCGAAACTGCCCCCAAAATAGGAACGAATGGGGAGAAAAGGAAAGAAAGTTGGGAATGGTTCGACAAATGCCAGGGACACTTCACAAGCGTTCAGGGATTCAGAATAATGACTTCCCTCCTCCTGGTTAACAGGAGAACTGGGCAGGGTGTCCTTGCAGAATGTCAGATGGTACACATAGGGTTCCCAACCTCGGGACCTGGAGATCTCCTGGAATTACAACTGACTTCCAGACTACAGAGCTCAGTTCCCCTGGAGAGAATGGCTGCTTTGGAGGGCGGACTCTTGGGCATTAAACCCTATTGAGACCCCCTCCCCAAATCCTCACCTCTCCAGTCTTCACTCCCAAATCTCCAGGAATGTCTCAACCCAGAGTTGGCGACCCTGCATTCCCGTCCCTGCTCCTATGAAAGCTAATAGGCTGGCGGTCACATGGGTTCAAAGTGTCAGAAACCCGAAGGAGTTAACTCTCACTGGGCGTGTGCGGACAGATCATTATGGTTTGACTCCCGATGATCGTGATGGCTATTACGTAATACCTAGCGATATATGTCTCGCTCAGTCAGTATTCAAACTGCTCGTCATACATTTAGCATGATCACAGAATCGTAGAATGTTAGAGCCGGAAGGGACCTTGCAGGTCATCTAGTCCAACCCCCTGCTCTCTGCAGGAGCATAGCCGAAAGATAGCCCTGCAACATACCCAGAAGATGGTCGTCCAGCCTCCACTTGAAAACGTCCAGCGAATGAGCATCCACCACCTCCCGAGGCAGCCTGTTCCAGTGCTCAACCACTCTTACAGTTAGGAAGTTTCTCCTGATATTCAGCTGGTATTGACTCCCGTGTAACTTCCACCCATTAGATCTAGTCTTGCAATCCGGAGCAAGAGAGAACAGATCTGCTCCATCTTCTACACGACACCCCTTCAAATACTTGAAGACTGCACTCATGTCCCCTTTAAGCCTTCTCTTTCCCAGGCTAAACATACCCAACTCTTTCAGCCTTTCCTCACAAGACTTGGATTCCAACCCTCTCATCTGGTTATTTATTATTTATTTTATTCAATTTATACCCTGCCCTCCCCGCTGCACGGGCTGCGCAGACTGGTTGCCCTCTTCTGGACACGCTTGAGCTTGTCAACGTCCTTCCTAAAACGTGGTGCCCAAAACTGGACACAGTACTCCAGGTGAGGCCTGACCCTAGCAGACTAGAGCGGAACTACCACCTCCCGTGATCTGGACACAATGCTTCTGTTCATGCATCCTAAGATTGCATTAGTTTTCTTTTTCTTGTAATCCTTGCAACTGCCATGTTGGGTAGGTCCGGTTTTAGCTCCGGGAGTCAGCTGTGAGGCTGGCGGATGAACTGGGAACACTGCTTTGGAGCATATACAGAGTGCATCTCCGGCCCCTTTGAATGCTCTCAGCCAGCTTCCACATCTAGACCCAGGCAAAGAGCCATCCCTTTTTCATTTAAAAATCTTCTAGGCAGAGGTGGCCTCTGAGGGTTCCCCCCCCCCAGAAACTTGCTCCCTTCACATATACTCAGTGGCACTGTGTCCAGTGTTCCCTCTAAGCTGAGTTAGTGTGAGCTACTTCACAGGTTTTTAGGCTCTGGCTCACACATTTTTATCCTAGCTCAGGAAGGAGGGCTCCAGAGCAAACTAATTGATGCAGTAGCCAAATGGCTCGCTCACAACTTTAATGGCGGTAGCTCACAAAGTGGAATTGTTGCTCATAAGACTACACAGCTTAGAGGGAGCATTGACTGTGTCCAATGCCATAGGCGTAATCTTCGTGGGGGCGTCAGGGCATCAGCCCCCGCCGAAATTTTCAGGAAGGTGCTCAGCCTCCCCCGGGAGCCACCCTTGCTCCTAGCAAAGCAATGCCTCTGGCTCAGCCCCAGCCCCACCCCCCGGGAAATTGGAAAGTCTACACCCAATGCTCCCTCTAAGCTGTGGAGTCTTGTGTGCAAAAATTCTACTTTGTGAGCTGCTGGCATTCAAGTTGTGAGCGAGCGAGCGATTTGGCTACTGCATCGATTAGTTTGCTCTGGAGCCCATCCTTCCTGAGCGAAGATGAAAACTTGTGAGCTGGAGGCTAAAAAACTGTGAGCTAGCTCACACTAACTCAGCTTAGAGGGAACACTAACTGTGTCCCCAGTTGGTTATTCTTTAAAGCACCTAGGGGCACAGGGCAACTGAGTTTATGCAGAGCGCCTTTTCCTCGCAAAGGGAACCAGCCTGTTTTCAACAAGAGAGCCCAAAGAAACGGGGTTCTTGAGGTTGCGATGGGCAGTTTTTCATTGTGGGGCAGCCTCATGCAGAAAATATGGAAATGGCACTCAAAAAATAGCCAACAGGTCACTGTGATTGGTGAAAAGACAGTACAATTTAAAAAACAAACAAAACCTAAATTAAAATATCCAATGATAATCTTACTGGGTGGCTGAAAAGGAATGTGCCTCTGAGCACGTGTAGAGTGGGTTTTTCTTACTATTGAATAAGGTCTATTCAAGGTTAGTGACTTTTCAGGTCAAATGGTATGTCTTTTGTGTGAGGTTTCATTCCATCAGTTTTTAAAAAACCAGTTGTTTGGGGTTTTGGTCCCTGCAGGGTTGGTTTTACAAGCGAGAGGCCATGGTGTTGGCAGTATAAATGCAGATGTGGTTTCACCCTGGGTATGCTCTTGCATCATACCCATGTGAACATGTGAAGCTGCCTTATACTGAACCAGACCCTTGGTCCATCAAAGTCAGTATTGCATACTCCGGCTGGCAGCAGCTCTCCGGGGTCTCAGGCAGAGGACTTTCGCATCCTACTGTCTGGTCCTTTAAACAGAAGATGCCAGGGATTGAGCCTGGGGCCTTCTGTATGCAAAGCAGAGGCTTTTCCACTGAGCCACGGCCTTCCCAAACCCCTTGACACATTTCCCCAAAATGTGCCCATGGCCTATCCCGACCTCCGGCGGACATCTGTGCGGCATGCATGTCTTTGCAGACATTTTTGGTATACATATGGCTTATCCCTAACCGATAATGTGCGAATGCAACTCATATAGATTTGAAGGCGAGCACTGACCGATACCGATCTGTGATTTTCGAAGCATCTCGGCGAGGGAGTGAAAATTCGGTCTGCTGCAGCAGTATCGTGGAAACCAGAGCTCCGGTCTGGACATTTTCATTTCCTTGTGGAGATTCCTCTCATTCTCGTTCTCTGCTTCCTTCCCCACCCAGGTTTCTCATCACCCACTTTGCTGCCCCCCCCCCCGGCCCATGTTGTTAGATTCACTCACTGGGTCAGGTGGTGTCCAATGAGGACCAGCCTCTTGCGTTGCCCAAAGGCAAGTGGGCTGGAGAGGGAGCTTGTGGGTTTGTCGTGTACGAGAAACTGTCCCAGTGACCTAGATCCACTGTGGGAGTTAAGGGGGTGTCGAGGAAAAAGAAAAGATTGGAGAGAGAGTTAAGGAGAGAGGCGAGGAGTTTTATGAAGCTCTTAAGGGGAGGGGAAGGGAAAGGAGTTTGTGAGCCGCTCTGAGACTCCTTTGGGTAGTGAAGGGCGGGGTTTAAATCCAATTTCTTCTTCTTTCTTCTTCTTTCTTCTTCTTTCTTCTTTCTTCTTCTTCTTCTTCTCCATTTTGTGCACACAGGACAGCTAGGGGGAAGCCATAGAATTAACTCGGCATATTCTTTTGCTGCATCTGAGTGAAAAATTTCCAGATGATAATCTGGGGGCTCTAGTGGCTCTTGTGAATAAGGAGTTTTCTGGTCTGAACCTCAGCACTGTTGTGCGCTTGCACCTGAGGCGTGCCGCGCTTTATCAGCCTCTGCACCCCCACCCCCCCGAATCGGCACTAAGTGGGGATAATAACTGATGTCCCTTGCAGGGTTATTGCAAAGATTACAGAGTGAATGTATGTGAAGTATGTTCTGACTAATGCCAAATATTGTTCCTTTCGCAGTTAAGCTGCCTATCAGGAAGTCCCTGGTTCCAATCTCGCCTCCGCCAGCTGGTATTAGGCAAGCCCACATACTCTCTTTCTCTCTCTCTCTCACTCTCAATTCCATTATAATAACAATAATAATAACACTGACCTACTTTGCAGGTCTGTTGTGAGGATGACAGAGATAATGAATGCAAACAGCGTTATGTAAGGGCTCCGCGTGATTATTGATCTGGTGAAATCAAGGGACGGGGAACGGATGTGTCAGAGTCAGAAGGGAAGAGATTAGTCTCTGTCCCAAAGAGTTTGCAATCAGAATTTCAAGGGAAGTGAAGGCAGTGGAGCAGGCCTGTAGCTAACGCGGGGCCCGCGGGGCCCGGCCTCCTAGCAGTTCTTATGGGCCCCCTTCCTGAGCCTCGGCTCCCCTACCCCAGCTCCCCCTGATTGCCTGTCAGCCTGTTGGCAGGGAGGACAAGGGCAGTAATTTCAGAGGCTGTCCCTGGTGCTGTGCCGCGGGAAGAGGCACTGGGGCTCCTTGGGGGGGGGGGAGCTGTACTCGGAGGCTGTGGCTGCTGCAGCCCTTGCCCTGGAACCTTTGATTGGATTAGCAGGTGGGCCCCCCCAGGCCCCCTCCCTAAAAAGTCCTTAGCTACGGGGCTGCAGTGGAGGGAATGGAGAGGCAAGGGAAATAGGAGAAGGAAATAGGAGAAGGATTGCGGTGAAGGGGTAGAGGGGTAGAGGGGGTGCTGTGGCTCAGTGGCAGAGCATCTGCTTGGCATGCAGAAGGTCCCAGGTTCAATCCCCGGCATCTTCAGTTTAAAAGGACCAGGCAAGTCGGTGATGTGAAAGACCTCCACCTGAGACCCCAGAGAGCTGCTCCCAACCTAAGTAGGCAAAACTGAACTTGATAGACCGATAGTCTGATTCAGGATAAGGCAACTTCTTGTGTTCAGCACCTGCTTTGTGGGCAGAAGGTCCCAGGTTCGAATATCACCACTATTAATAAAGGATCTCAGGGAACAGGCCTCAGGAAAGACTCTTCTCTTGGAGCGCTGCTGCCAGTCAGAGCTGGAGATACTGATCCAGTCTAAAGCAGCTTCATATTAAGGGCTATATGTCAGTCCATTGCCTGATTTCGTGGAGGGGCCATGACTCAGGGGGCAGACCATCTGGTTTGCATGCAGGAGGTCCCAGGTTCAATTCCCGGCATCTCCAGCTAAAGACCGTTCTCAGCCTAAGACCCCTGGAGAGCTGCTGCCAGTCAAAGTGGGCAATACCAAGCTAGACAGGCCAAGGGTGGAAGCAGCTTGCAGATGCCCGTGAACGTTTTGCAAATGCAATTTTGTGTGTTCAGGCTGGGCTCTGACAGGGATGTGGTTGGAAGGGTGGATATCCTCTTACTTCCCCTCCACACGCCCTGTTCCACGCCGTAGTCTGGAGAAGAGGTCTGTGGGTTCAGTTTTGCTCTTCCCTGTCGGAAAAAAAATGCTTGCCATGGTGGAAAGTCGGCAGTTGGCATTCTAGGATGTTGTGGGGGTTTTTTAAGTAACCAAAACAGGTGGAGAAGGGAGCAGAACTCAAACAGATGGGATTTTTTAACCCCAGCAAGTAGCTTTGGGATGGAGCTAGGAGAGATCCTTAGCAAACTTGAATGGTATCTGACGAAGTGACGGTGACTCACGAAAAGCATCTCCCCTGCCACATATTTGGTTAGTCTTTAAGGTGCTAATTGCTCTTTTCTCCTACTAACCATTCAAGGGAGGGGCTAAAAACCGTTGTTCCTGTTACGGGCCGCTTTCACACACACTCAATAATGCACTGTCAGTGCACTTCTCAGCAATCATTTCCAAGTGGATCTTCCCAGGGGGTCATTTCATAGAAAAAGAGGTGCAGGAGCTCATTAGCATAACTCATTAGCATAACTTATTTGCATATGCCACACCCCCTGACATCACCGGAAGTGTGTCAGACGGCAACACCCACCGCTCAGGCTCCACTGGACTGTTTTGGATTGCTAGCTATTGGGGGGGGATGTGCAGATCTGTCCTCACAGAGGAGGGAGAGCTTGTACCTGAATAAAACCTGGTCTTAAAGGTGCCACTGGACTGTTTTGGACCAGGGGGCGGGGGGGCCTCTGCAGCTTACCTGGCTGCTTCTTGCTCTGACTGAGGGCTGCTGGGAGCAGAGGGTGGGGCTTGTTGCATGTGCCCGCCCCCTGGGCTCTTTACTGCCGGAGCTCCGCTCCTGTGCGCTCCTGCAGGAAATGACCCCTGGATCTTCCTATGAGAAAATACAGCTGCAAACAATTGCTAAAGTGCATTAAACATGCTTTGAAAGAGCCCTGACCTGGATAGCCCAGGCAAGCCCGATCTCTGCAGATCTCGGAAGCTAAGCAGGGCTGACCCTGGAAACTACTTGGAAGGGAGACCTCCAAGGGATACCAGGTCCGGAATGCAGAGGCAGGTAATATCAAGCCACCTCTCTGAAATGTCCCAGTCTCATTAGGGGTCGCCAAAAGTCACCATGACTTCCAGGCATGCAAACACAAGTACACACACACACACACACACACAAGAGTTTTTTTTAAGTACTTTGAAAGTGCATTTTCCAACATATATGAAAGGAGCCTGGGGTTTTTTGGCGGGGGGGCGCTCATAAAGATCTGTGAACCAGGCCAGCAAATTCAGTCAGTTTGGTGTAGTGGTTAGGAGCATGGACGCTAATCTGGGAGAACCAGGTTTGATTCCCCGTTCCTCCACATGCAGCTGCTGGTGTGACCTTGGGTCAGTCACAAGTTCTCTCAGAGCTGTTCTCTCAAGGGCAGTTCTCAAGAGAGCTCTCTCAGCCCCACCTACCTCACAGGGTGTCTGTTTTGGGGAGGGGAAGGGAAAGAAGTTTGTAAGCCACTCTGAGACTCCTTCGGGTAGTGAAAGGCAGGGTATAAATCCAATCTCTTCGTCTCTTCTCCTCCTCCTTCTCGTCCTCCTCATCCTCCTCCCTGTTGGAACCTTGGGAAAGTTTGGGGTAGCTTGTGCGTGTGAATAGTCACTGGCTTTCTCACTTGTGACTAATAGATATTGTGTCCAGGAAGCTGGGGGGGGGGAGTCTGTAAAGTTACTAGGGTTGCCAGCCTCCAGGTGGGGCCTGGAGATCTCCCGCTTTTGCAACTGATCTCCAGCTGGCAGAGATCAGCTCCCCTGGAGAAAATGGCTGCTTTGGAGGGTGGACTCTGTGGCATTGTACATTGCTGAGGCCCCTCCCCAAACTCCGCCCTCTCCTGGCTCCACCCCCAAAGTCTCCAGGTATTTTCCAACCCAGACCTAGCAACCCTAAATGTTACTTAGTTTTCCTTCTAAGGCAAAGGGAAAATGTTGTGGGCTATTTTATTTATTTAATTAATTAATTTAGTTCATTTGTACCCCGCCTTTCTCTGCAATGGGGACCCAAGATGGCTAGTGACTTAGGCTCATTAACTAGTTTCTGGGTACTGATAGATCACAGTGAGAAGCTGATGAGATGATGCATTCCCTCCCTTTATCTTTTCCTCTCTCTCTCTCTCTCTTTTAAGACCTGGGGTCTACTGTTCATCTCCCCCTCTGTCACCTGGTTTGAAGTCTTTGGGCTAGAATGGTAAAATATACAGTCTGTCTGAGAATATGAACCCCTTAGACTTTGACCAGAAGGAGAAGAGAAGAGGAGACTGGATATACCCTGCCCTTCACTACCTGAAGGAGTCTCAGAGCGATTTACAATCCCCTTTCCCTTCCCCTCCCCACAACAGACACCCTGTGGGGTAGGCGGGGCTGAGAGAGAGCTCTTTTGAGAACTGCTCCCGAGAGAACAGCTCTGAGAGAACTTGTGACTGACCCAAGGTCACACCAGCAGCTGCATGTGGAGGAGTGGGAATCAAACCCGGTTCTCCCAGATTAGAGTCTGCGCTCTTAACCACTACACCAAACGACAGTCCTCCGGTTTCTTAGAAAATCCTGCACTTCAATCTCGTGTATGTAGGGGCTCTGGGGGAAAAACACTCAATACGCGCTCAGAAGCCTCTCTCTTTAGTACCTGCTATACTACAGAGGAGCATTGGGAAAAGTGGTTGCGGGGCTGAGCTTAATGCTCTGGTACAGGAGAGTTCTGGGCAGTGTTCCCTCTAAGCTGTGGAGTCCTGTGAGCAAAAATTCTACTTTGTGAGCTGCTGGCATTAAAGTTGTGAGCGAGCGATTTGGCTACTGCATAAATTAGTTAGCTCTGGAGCCCTCCTTCCTGAGCTATGACAAAAATGTGCGAGCCAGAGGCTACAAAACTGTGAGCTAGCTCACACTAACTCAGCTTAGAGGGAACACTGGTTCTGGGTGAAGGTCAATTTGTGCCGCTAAACAACCATTGATAAAAGCGGTCCTCGGTGGTCTCCTTCTGAGAGCTTCACACCCACCTCCTTCACTCAGTGATCTTGCTAATCTTCCCATGTGGGACTGCACAGAAGCCACGACGATGAAAACAAGGTTGCACTTACCTGTAACTGTTGTTCATCGAGTGGTCTTCTGTGCAGGCATACATCGCTTCCTGCCCTTGCTCTGGAACTTTAGTTTTCTAGGGGTCTCTGGTGGCGGCATGGGGAGTAGTGCCCCTCCTCCTGGTCATGTGAGTGTTTTGGCAGGAAAGCGCCAGATTGTATTGAAGGGCCTTATTAGGAGGACTTGTTGGAATCACAAAAGCACAAAGGGGCTGTGGCTCAGTGGTAGAGCCTCCGCTTGGCACGCAGAAGGTCCCAGGTTCAATCCCGGGCATCTCCAGTTAAAAGGACCAGGCAGGAGGTGATGCGAAAGACCTCTGTCTGGGACCCTGGAGAGCTGTAAAGAGGGTTTGTGGCTCAGTGGTAGAGCCTCTGCTTGGCACGCAGAAGGTCCCAGGTTCAATCCCCGGCATCTCCAGTTAAAAGGACCAGGCAGGAGGGGATGTGAAGGACCTCCGCCTGAGGCCCTGGAGAGTAGCTGCCAGCCTGAGTAGACAAGACTGACCTTGACGGACCGAGGGTCTGACTCTGTATAAGACTGGCTCATGTGTTCATGAAACCCCTCTTATGAAAACCTTGATTGAAAAAGCAGAGTTTTGGCCTGGTGATTAGAGGACTGGCAGCACCAGATGATACTCTAGGGGGGGAAGACATTTAAAGGTGAGGTGCACTCACTGAAAAGGCCCTGCATCCGGTCACCACCCCCCTCACCTTCTCAGGTGAAGTGCACAGAGAAAAGGGGATAGGAAGAAGGTCTTAACTCGCAAGCCAGACCGGGTGGGGGGCAGGCAGGCTGATCGCTGCTAATATTTATTGATATCGTACCATCAATGAAGGCTTTGCGGAGTACGACGTTCATCTTTATTTTGCAGGGCTAATCGCCCACAAATTGCTTCTCGAGGCAACATGCGACAAATTGAAATCCAATAGCAGTAGAAATCCTTAGCCATCACACAGCCCCTGCACGCTGAACATCAGTGTACACGTACACAACAAAAAGAAACCTTCAAGGGCAGCGATAGGTCATCAAACCAAGCCGCCTGAAGTATTTCGTATTTAATCATGCAAGTTCAGAATACGTGTCGATTCCTTTGAAAAAAGGAGCAGGCTTATCAGTGCTGGTAATGTCAGTAAATGGGTAACGCAAAATCCCATGGTGTGAAAAATTAGCCTCAAAAGACGAGGGTTGCCAGCTGTGGGTTGGAAAATTCCTGGAGATTTGGGGGGGCAGGGTAGCGCCTGGGTAAGGGAGGGACCTCAGAGGGGTGTAATGCCAGAAGCCCACCCTCTGCGGCTGCTATTTTCTCCAAGGGAGCTGATTTTGGTCGCCTGAAGCTGAGTTGTAATTCCAGGACATCTGTAGCCACCAGGGGTCATTTCGTAGAAAAAGAGGTGCAGGAGCTCATTAGCATAACTTATTTGCATAACTTATTTGCATATGCCACACCCCCTGACATCACCGGAAGTGTGTCAGAAGGAAGCACCCACCGCTCAGGCTCCACTGGACTGTTTTGGATTGCTAGCTATTGGGGGGGGGGGACGTGCAGATCTGCCCTCACAGTTGTGAGGCAGGCGGGGCTGAGAGAGTCCTGAGAGGACTGGGACTGGCCCAGGGTCACCCAGCCGGCCTCCTGTGTCTCTCAGAGTGGCTGACAATCGCCTTCCCTTCCTCTCCCCACAACAGGCACCTTGTGAGGCAGGTGGGGCTGAGAGAGCCCTGAGAGGACTGGGACTGGCCCAGGGTCACCAGCAGGCCTCATGTGGAGGAGGAGTGGGGAATCAACCCCAGGTTCTCCATATTAGAGTCTGCTGCTCTTAAACAGTACACCACGCTGGCTTCCTCTCTGGGCAAATAAGTGACTGAGTTTTTCCTTGCTTTATTGCCAAGGCAAGGCTGGTTCTTCGGCCAAGACCCCATAGTAACTGTTTGCAGCAGTGGCCTGCAGTTACCAACTCTAATTTGAGACATTCTTGGAGATTTGGGGGTGGAGCTTGGGAAGGGTGGGGTTTGGGGAGGGGAGGGGAGGGGAGGGACCTCAGCCGGGTAAAATACCATAAACTCCGCCCTCCAAAGCAGCCATTTTCTCCAGGGGGGCTGTTTTTTTGTTACCAGGAGATCAGTTGTCATTCCAGGAGATCTCCGGGGCTCCCATGGAGCTGTGGGCGCAGGGTTTCTTCTGTTTCCGATATTTAGGGTAGATATTTGGAGGCAGGGGACCCCCGTGATCCCAAACTGCAGACTGCCAATTAAGTCTCGAGTGCGATATATGATCTATGCCCTGGCAAAAAAAATTAATGTATTCTGCACCAGGTAATGCACCATTCTGCAACCGGTATACATTTATGCATGACTGGTTCGGGTTTTCCTGGCTGTGGGACAGGCAAGGTGAACCGCTGCCCATTCTGGGAGAGGAAGAGAAACTGAGACCAACAGCTTCGAATCTTCAGTCAGCCACCCTCACCGGCTTCTGAGATTTCAGCGGGTGTTGCTCACGTGCTTTGGGACCATAAGGACTAGCAACTTGGCTCTTTTTGAGATGAACGCTGAGGATTTGGGGAGTCTAATTTCTTCCTCACACTCAACAACAGAAGCACGGTGGGAGCAGAAACTGGAGTATGTACTCCTAGATGGTTCTGGGAGCTGGTGTAGCCTCGTGGTTTAGATCCAAGAGATGGCCTCTGCCATGAATTCACTCGGTGGACTTAGGGCACATCACTGACTCGCAGCCTAAGCTTCCCCCATCTGCAGTATCAGCTTACCTTGCAGGACTGTTGTTGTATTTGTTACGAGCAGGGGTCATTTCCTGCAGGAGCACACAGGAGCGGAGCTCCAGCAGTAAAGAGCCCAGGGGGCGGACACATGCAACAAGCCCCACCCTCTGCTCCCAGCAGCCCTCAGTCAGAGCAAGAAGCAGCCAGGTAAGTTGCAGAGCCCCCCCCCCAGCCCCCCGGTTCAAAACAGTCCAGTGGTACCTTTAAAAGTTTTATTCAGGTACAAGCTCTCCCTCCTCTGTGAGGGCAGATCTGCACGCCCCCCCCCAATAGCTAGCAACCCAAAACAGTCCGGTGGAGCCTTAGCGGTGGGTGTTGCCTTCTGACACACTTCCGGTAATGTCAGAGGGTGTGGCATATGCAAATAGGTTATGCTAATGAGTTATGCTAATGAGTTCCTGCACCTCTTTTTCTATGAAATCACCCCGGGTTACAAGATAACATGTTTAAAACACTTTGGGCCTTGAACGTGCTATGTAATTGGCAATACAAGAAGTCGTCTTTCCCTTGCTTCCTCGACTGTGCCACAGTCCCGATCGGATAGTGCGGACAAAGTATTTACAGCCCCCCCACCAAAGTCTGTCTCATTTCCACCCCCTCCATTGCCCCCAAGTCAGTAAAGACAAGCCAATTATGCATAAAGTGTAAACAGGAACACAGTACTGGTTCGTGTAGTCTAGTGGTTATGGTGTTGGAATCTGCTTTGGAAGCCCTGGGTTCAGATTCTCCACTTAGCTATGAAGCTCGCTTCAGCGTACTTGGGCCAGTCACTCTCTCAGCCTAACCTACCTCACAGGATTGTTGTGAGGATAAAACGGGGGACAGAAGAACCATATGTGCCACTGAGAACTCTTTGGAGTAAGGATGGAATAAAAATCAGATAAGGTGGGGGGGGGGCTCGAAAGGGATTATCAAGCACAAGGAGAGGAGTGGTAGTTATTTTCTTAAAGGAAAGGGGCCAAGGCTTGCCTTCCTCTGGAGGAAACTGCTTCAGGGCCAGCTGCGGTGCCAAGTCACTTCTGGAAAAGAAAAGAAAAAGTGACATGAGTAGCTCTAGGAATCGGTGGAAACTCTGTGGCAAAACCATAGAGTTTCTGGAGATTCCTAGAGCTACCCTGTGCCACTTCCTTTTTTTCTTACCCAAAGTGACATAGCGCTGCATGCATTGCTTTGAGGTTTTTAATATTTTTCTCCCACCTCCACTCTCAGCAGGGGGAGTGGGTGGCAAGGCCTCCTCCGTCCCCAAAAGGGAGAATGGGACCCCGAAAAGAACGCGTGTTCTTTCAAATGCAGACTGCAAGCACTCCAAAGTGAAGGATACGTAGGGTGTTTTTCTTTAAAGGAAGGGCAGTAAAGCTTCAGTTCCAACAGTCCTTGCCAAAGTCTCCCCCCCCACACCGTCCTAGTTATGCCTTAGTTTCCTCCCTGAAGCTTTGGACTAATGTCCTCACAAATCCCTGTTGGTTCCCTGGCCTCGAACCAGCAGGCGTTCTGATATTAATTGCTATTTCCTTCCGTTCCTCGGGGTGCCCTCTTTCTGCAGCATCGATTCACCTCCCCGCAAAGCGTTACGAGCCGGGCCCAGTTTTGTCCCCAAGAGCTGTGCCTGTTAAGTGTTCCTCTGCCGCAGGAGATTGGGGGGGGTGCCCGTGTCCCTCCCCAGGCATCCTTTCACCCCATCAGCCAACTACCTTGACTTTGCCAAACAAAATTAAAAAAACGGGATAACGGATTCTGATCTGAGCGCAGCCGCTCCCGGTGTGCTTGTCAGGGCATGCGAGCGCGGCTCGCGTGTGCCATGACACATAAAATTAATTTTACAGTTATGGCTTCTCGATGGTACCTCCCTCTGCATCAACTTTCTCTGAGGGTAATTGATTCCGTTGTGTCTCTGCGGGGCTGGCGTTGAGGGCTGGCCGGGAAGGGGAGTCACGGCCTCCGACCACAGACTTGGTTCGTATACTCCCACCAGGAAGGGGGGATTGCTCCATGTTGACACAGAGACTTCTGGGATAATTGCCCATTCCCTGCAGGGAGTTCTTATCCGCAGGACTTGCGGGAGTTCTGTCCGTCTTCCACAGCTATACCTCATCTTACCTCTCTGGAGAGCTTAGGGCACTGAACATAGCTCTCCCCTCTTCCACTCTCACAACAAGCGTGTGAGGTAGGCTTGGCGGACAGCGACTGGCCTAAGATTACTCACTGAGGGGTGTATGTATGTGCACAAAGGGAATGTCGCGAGGGGACATCTTTCTCTAGCCCTTCAAAACCTAAACGTGCCCTCTGTTTCTGCGTCGGCAGGAGTGACTGTGTCTCTGAATGAGTCACTGCACCAACGCATGCCTTTTCCCCACCCAAATCGGTGGTCTTTGCTTCCCATTAAACATGGGGAGCATCAGACCACGATGTCCAGGGCTTGACATGTGTGAGCAGGTTCACTCTTCCAGGCCTCCCACCATAGTGGGAGACAACCCCGCCCCCCAGCATCCTTCTGCTTTTCCAGCCTACATCCAGGGGTCATTTCCTGCAGGAGTGCACAGGAGCGGAGCTCCGGCAGTAAAGAGCCCAGGGGGCGGGCACATGCAACAAGCCCCACCCCCTGCTCCCAGCAGCCCTCAGTCAGAGCAAGAAGCAGCCAGGTAAGCTGCAGAGCCCCCCCCCCCAGCCCCCCGGTCCAAAACAGTCCAGTGGCACCTTTAAGACCAAGTTTTATTCAGGTACAAGCTCTCCCTCCTCTGCGAGGACAGATCTGCACGTCCCGTCCCCCCCAATAGCTAGCAATCCAAAACAGTCCAGTGGAGCCTGAGCGGTGGGTGTTGCCTTCTGACACACTTCCGGTGATGTCAGGGGGCGTGGCATATGCAAATAGCAAATATGCTAATGAGCTCCTGCACCTCTTTTTCTACGAAATGACCCCTGCCTACATCTGAGGTGCCGATGGGACAGAGTTGCCAGTCTCCAGGTGGCGGGTGGAGATCTCCTGGGACTACAACTGATCTCCAGGCTGCAGGGATCAGTTGACCTGGAGGAAACGGCCGCTTTGGAAGGTGGCATTGTACTCTATGACATTGTACCCCAAATGAAGTCCCTGCCATCCCCAAACCTTGCCCTCCTCGGGCTGCACCCCTAAAATCTCCAGGTGTTTCCCAACCCAGAGCTGGCAACCCTACAGTGAGAGGAAATGGGGTGTTAGGGTTGCCAAGGTCCAGGTGACAGCTGGAGGTCTTCTGGGATTACGACTGAGCTCCAGGCGAAAGAGATCCGTTCCCCTGGAGGAAGTGGCTGCTTTGGAAGGCGAACTCTATGGCATTATCTCCTGTTGAAGTCCCTCCCCTCCCCAAACCCCGCCCTCCCAGGGCCGGCTCGTTCACTAGGCGAACTAGGCGTTCGCCTAGAGCGCGCCGGCCCTTAGGGGCGCTAAACTGCACGCAGCGGTGGCGGCAGGTAGGGGATGGTTGCCTGTAAAGAGAATTTGGGGGGGCAGGGGAGGAATCCCTTCCCCACCTCCTTCTGTAGCTGCACTCTCTGCCCTCCCTCCCTGCCTTTCTCCCAGTCCAGAGTGTCATCATGGAACTTCTTTGCGGGCTCACGGAGAGGCACGCAGCGGCGGGGGGGAGACACAAGGTGAGGGGGGGCGCCACAAGGCAGCCTCACATGGGGGGGCTAGTTTCACCTAGGGCACCGAAAAACCTCGGGCCAGCCCTGCGCCCTCCCTAGGCCCCACCCCAAAGATCTCCAGATATTTCCCAACCTGGATCTGTGGAGCTGGCAACCCCGGGGGGGGGGGGAATGGAGAGAGAGTGCACCAGTTTTGGGCTGGCATACGCTTAAAACCGGAGGTGACATCATGGACGCGCTAGAATTTACAAAACCTGTACGGTAAAATCATGGAGTTTAACTTCTAGACTGTCTGATGATGTCACTTCTGGGTTTTGCCGGAAGTGATGTCATCGTGCCAGTGCATCAGACCCCGGCCCACAATTTCTCACAGAGTTGTCAGCGACTGCCCGCCAGCCCTACTGTTCACACTTTGCCAAATTGACAAAGCAATCTTCTTTTTTCATGAGTTTTTTTTCTCTTCCATAATTTTAGAGTTTTGTTTTTTAATTTCGATTCAGGAAGCTAGCATTGCCTCAGATAAGACTGCCAACTCTGGGTTGGGAAATTCTTGTAGATTTTGGAATGGGTTATAATGCCATAGATTCTACCCTCTGAAACAGCCATTTTCCAGGCCCATAGCTATGGTGGGGCCTTTGGGGGCTCCTCCCCCTTTTTTAAAGGCACAGCCCTACAAGAATTTCTCATGTAAATACTTTTTTTTCAATATTTTAAAAACATATTTTTAAAAGACATGCGCTCCTTTAAGCAGAGTGGGGTGCTGTAGTTGACTAATTCCCACACTGAGCAAGGGGGTTGGAGTAGGTGACCTCTAGGATCCCTTCTAACTCTGTGTCAAGAAACTGGTCGCCTTTAAGAGAGTTTTTCTGCCTAAGTGTTAGTTTTCTTGACAATAGAAGTCATCACCCCCCACCTGCCGGTTTGTTATCAGAATTGTTGCTTGGGCTGGCAGAAGTGATTAACTTGCAGCAGCTGAGAAGTGTCATTTAAAGTGGTTAGCAGCTTGCAATTTAGAGATCTAGCCTGGTGACAACTCTCTATTGGCTAAGTGGCTTTTCTTTCTGTACTGGGAACTTCAGCCCCACCAGAAAGAAAAATTGCCCCACAAGCCACAAAGTCCTGGCTACAGGCCTGCTGTTTTCTCCGGGAGAACTGATCTCTGTCATCTGTGATTCTGAGAGACCTCCAGGCGCCACCTGGAGGTTGGCAAGCCTAGCCTCAGAAGTTTGGGACATATACCCTTGACTCTGCCACCCTTCCTTGCAGGCCAAAACGGTGGGCCTCCTCCTCTGCCATCTTGGCTGTTTTTAGGCCTTCCTTCACAAACCCGCTCGCCTCCTTTACCGAGCAGAAGACACACTCTGGATAGTTCTCCTCTCAAGACTTCCCTTCCTGCGTGAACAAATCCGTGGAGGGTGCCCATCACCCAGGTGGAGCGAGGGGTTGTTTGTCATCTGCCCCACGCCCTGTTATTTTAGAGCAATCCAAGGAATCATGCCGGTTTACTTGGAAGTCCGGTGGGCGGCGATGCAGCGAGGAGAATTTATAGGCTAAGTTGGCAGGCACGCCCTGAGCTGCGTCTGCCCGCTCGGGAGGAATGTGGATCATCTGCCATAGCCGGTGCCAAAGTCGTCCCGAGGTGTGGGCGTTGCCTGTTCTACTGAAACCCTTTGGGTGTTGCCACCCATGCGTCGCAGGGTCATTGTTTAGGGAGCCGGTTTGCGCCCCCCCCCCCCCCGCAGGCCTTGTCATAGGGAAGGAGTGATATAATGGGGTCTTCCTGAGGCAGGTGACGTGAAGTTAGATGGGGGGGATCAACATCTGGAGACCACCAGGCCAAACCCAGTTTTTGAGTGGCTTCCTGAGTATTCCAGTGTGTGTGTGGGGGGGGAAACCTCAGGAAAGGCTTGGAGAGTCTCCGCCAGTCCCACAAGGTTGCCGGATCCACGCAGTGAAAGATGGCTCTTTATATCCTGCCTGTATTTGAGTGGCCCGAGACAAGCATTTCACTGTGCCCAGAATCTCATGTATACCTGCGTTATGAAGCAACCACCATTGCGTATCGAGACAGGAGCCAGTTTGGTGTAGTGGTTAAGTGCGCGGACTCTGATCTGGAAGAACCAGGTTTGATTCCCCACTCCTCCACTCGTAGCTGCTGGATGACCTTGGGCAAGCCACAGGTCTGTCAGAGCTGTTCTTGAAAAGAGCAGTTTTTGTCAGAGTTCTCTCAGCCCCACCTACCTCACAGGGTGTGGAGAGGGGAAGGGAAAGGAGTTTGTAAGCCGCTCTGAGACTCCTTCGGGTAATGAAGGGTGGGGTATAAATCCAATCTTTTCTCTCTTCTTTATTTGTCTTTATTTACTGGTATGTATTAATTTTTTTGGTATTTATTTTTATATTTCCTGGTATTTATTAATTTATACCCCGCCTTTCTCCCCAAAGCGGATCACCATCTTTCTTTCCTCCGTTTTACCCTCCCAACAACCCTGTGAGGTAGGTTAGGCTGAGATTGTGCAGCTGGCCCGGAACCACCCAGCAAGGTCTCCACTGCAGAGTAGGGAGGTGTTGGGGGAATATTTCCCCTCTAGTACATTTTTCTCCTAAGGAGCTCAAAGCGGCATCTGTGGTTTTCCTTTCTTCACACTGTTTTCTCTCAGCACCCTTGCGAGGTAGTCTAGGCTGAAAGGGAATGACTGTCTTAAGTTCTCTTGGCAGGGATTTGAACCCAGAGACCAACACTATTGGTATTCGTCTCTGTGTGTGTCTCTCTCTCATGCACGCACTCATTCATACCTTTATGGAAGTTAAATCCCTGAAAGGGCAGGTACATCTTGACTCTAACATACACACAGTTTGCCTTGCGCATGCTTTTCACCTCTCTGAATACCAAATCTCACCAATCGATTGAATCTCGCCGATTGTGCTACAATCGATCGTTCTTTAGTAACTCCTAGCTAGTTCCTTGGTACCCAAACATTCTGCAAAGTGGAAAGAGAACACGGATCGATCCCCTGTGCCCAGCTGCCAACTACAGCAGAGGTGCTGGTTGCCAGGTATGAAGCCAGCAGCCTCCCCCTGTTGTTTGTACCTTGAGGTAGACTGCCCCTGAACACAGAGGTTCCATCAATTTGTAACCGTTTATCGGCCTATATTTCCACATATCGTTAATGGGAGAAACGTTCAATCGGTCTCCCGGTTTTCTGCAGAGGGACTGAAACGTAGAAACTGCTTTTCTCCCCCCCCCCAACCCCGCTCCTTTCTGGCCTGCTGAGTTAATTCAGCCGAGTGGGAGTTACGCAAGTGCCTAGGGAAGTTATATCGGAGGCAGAAAGTATGTCAGTAGGGCAGCAAGATGACGCCGTGTGCTTGGCACAAGCCTGACAGACAGGCCCGACGCCCAACGGCATCCGCCACTGAGTCAACAAGCAGGCCCGGCGGCCCAATGGGCGAGTGTGGCCAGGGCGGGCCCCTTCCCTCCGGATCCCGCTTGTACGTCAGCGGCGTGTTTAGCAGATGGCGGTTATATAACTGTGCGCGGTTGCAGCCTCCGCGTGCCAACCACAACAAGAAGGCCTCGGGGAGAGAAGTTGGGCAAGAGAGAGAGGTTGCCAAGGGCGAAGGGACTCGGTTCCCTTGGTGGGACCGCCTTGCCTTTCTCGATTTGTTGTGGGATGCAGGAAGAGGGGAGGAAAGGGAGGGAATGGGTGGGAGCTTCTGATTTCCCCGTTGTAATAAATTCTGATTCCCTCGGCAAGATAAGCCTTCAGGGCTCAGGTGGCGTTGCTTTGGTTCGGCCTACGAGGTTGTTTTCCTTGGGTCGTGTTGCCGGGTTCCTCTTGGCCGCCAGCAAGGGGGCCCGGGTTGCCAGCTCCAGGCTGGGAAACTCCTGGAGATTTGGAGGTGGAGCCTGGGCGAGGACAGGGACCTCAGTGGGGTGCAACGCCACAGAGTCCACCCTTCCAAAGCAGCCATTTTTCTCTCTGATCTCTGTACTCTGGAGATGAGCGGTCCTTCCGGAGGATTCCCAGGTCCCACCTGGAGGCTGGCATCCCTAGTTAATAGCCAATCCATTTCATTCCTTATATTGGAAGATTATTGGGGGGGAGGGTTGTTCCATTTGCCTGGATTACTGGGTAAAAGTAGGGTTGCCATTCCCCAGGTAGGGCCTGGAGATGTCCTGGGATTACAACTGATCGACAGGCGACAGAGATCAGCCCCCCTGGAGGAAATAGCCGCTTTAGAGGGTGGAGCCTGTGGCATCGTACCCCACTGACGTCCCTAAAAAAAAAAAAAAAAGGTTTTGGACCCTGGGTTGGAACCGCCCAACTGGGCATGCAGGGATTTGGTCTGGAAAGCACCCTGCACGCTCCCAGAGGGCTGTGATCTCCATCACCCATGGGGGAGTCCACGAATGAACAAGCAAAGAGAGGCCCCGAACGCCAGGAGGACAGCTGCATTCATACCTTTTGCATTATTTGTATTGATGGGTACTTTTGAACATTCGTCTCGAACATTCTCACGATTCGCATTCTCACGATTCGCATGACTGTACAGTGTGGTTGGTAGATGGCGAATGTGAAAAATGATAGCCGGGGCAAGGGTGGAACATGAGGGCAGGGAAAGGTCACCCATACACACCCCATTCCCCTCATGCCCTGTTGCACAAAGTTATGCTTTCAGGTTTCTGTTTTTCAGGCTTAGTACCAAATCCTTTGAATTGATACCTGCCTTTCTCCCTGATATAGTAACCCCTGTGCAGGAAGCTCTTTGGTGTGCATACCTGGTTTCAGGTGGCTGAGTTTGGCCCTGCCTCAGTAATGCTGCCTCTAAAATGGGTGTGAGGCTTCCCCCATTATGTTAAAAACGGATAGGAACAGGCAAGCACCGCGGGAAGAAAACATGGTCTCTGAAATATCTCATAACAGAGGAGCTTTCTCTCCAGAGGGGAAGAAGGAAATCAATTTTTAAAAATATCTCTTCCCTCTTGCAGTGAGTCATCCCCTTTTTCAAAAGACACAACAACCCCGCAAAGCTGAGGCCGGCAGCATAGCTATATAAATAAAACCCCCAGTGTGGAATTGCAGGCAAGGAAAGTCGCTTGTGTTGCAGAGGCACAGAAACTGCCCGTGTCCCACGCAGAAAATCCTTTCTAGCTGTGTTTTTTTGTAGAGACAGCGTATGCCGAGTGAGGAACTGTTTTCTTGTCGTGGAAGCCAGTTCCAAAGCAGGGCCTCGGGAGACTCAAAAGCCAGGTTGCAGCCCCGCTAAATGAGCTCTGTCCCCAAAACTGTAATGAGTTCAAATTCTGCCTACTGGAGTTGGGTCTCTGTAGTAAATGTTTCCTCCTCCCTGCAAAGAGAAATCTAGCCCTGCAAGCAGAAAGGTCATTCCCTCGCTCTCTTTGCTCGTGGTGTTCGTTTTCTACCGGATGTGAGTTTTGAACCTAGAGAAGCCCCGCGAAATGCAAACCTACCCCCCCGTACTCCCCCAACTGTGTGAACCGAGCGTCGCGAAGGCCAAAGGAGAAAAGTCTGACCTAGTTTGCTGTGCGTACGTGAAGAGGAAGAAGGAACCTGGAAGGTAGCCCTGGAGAGCCCCACTTTGGGGAGAGACCCAGCAGGAAGATTCTGGTTGCTTTGCATAAACGAGTGTCCCCTGGCAAGCCAAGCTGACGGAAGAAAGAGCTTTGCCAGCTCTGTTGTGGGTGAGTCCTGATGCCTGGATTGATACTTTTCTCTTGGGAGAAACTCAAGCTTATTTAACCCAGAGTGGGCTCCAGGGGGCGGCACCATCAGGCAGCAGCCAAGAGCCCCTTGGCCAAGGATAAACCAATTTTGCAGAGGGCTCCCCAGAAGACCAAAAGGGCCGTGAAAACAGAACTTTTTAGGCAGGCATTCCAATAGGAGCGATGTCTTACCAGCAGCGCCCTGTAGGGCTGCCAAGTGGGGGCGGGGGGCAGGTAAACCCCCGCTTTGGAGGCCCGATTTCCAACGCCGCGGAATCGAGCCCCGGGGGGAACCCCACCCCTGCATGCGCGTCACCAGGAAGTGACGTGGGCACGCCGGGCACGCTGGGGGCGGGGCCACGGCCA
>NW_015169813.1:487930-488067 GCF_001447785.1 Gekko japonicus | reverse complement strand
CTGTGTCACACAGTGGCCAGAAATACCAGTGCCATCAGGAGGTCCAGCAGTGGGGCCAGGACATTAGAAGCCCTCCCACTGTTGACCCCCCCCAAGCACCAAGAAGACAGAGATCAGTTCCCCTGGAGAAAATGGCT
>NW_015169813.1:420381-487828 GCF_001447785.1 Gekko japonicus | reverse complement strand
ATTTTATTTTATTGACTACGTAAACAAAGACATACATACATACAAACATACTACACTACTTCTAAACCTAAAACGGGGGGTATAGTATGTTTACATATCGCTTATTGCCTCTTTTCTAATACATATCTTATACATAATTTTTTATTTTATTTTATTGACTACGTAAACAAAGACATACATACATACATACATACAAACATACTACACTACTTCTAAACCTAAAACGGGGGGTATAGTATGTTTACATATCGCTTATTGCCTCTTTTCTAATACATATCGTTTCTACCTTATACTAAAAAAAAAAAGATTGTTTTGCAACAGTTAGGAATTTTATTCATGTCTTCTTCTTCTCTTATTCTTAGTTGTCCATTGTTCTGCTTAAGTAAGGATATAATGTTTACGCCATTCATAAAACCTTTGCCAAGTATTTTCAAATGTATCTTCGGAGTGGTCTTTCAAGGTTAACGTAAGCGTGTCCATTTCTGCCGCTTCAAACATTTTATTAATAAGTTCCTCCTTACTTGGACCACTTTAATGGGACTGGACGGATGATGCTTTTAATCAACGAGTAGAGCTGTCAACTCCAGGTGGGGAAATTTCTGGAAATGGGGGGGTGGAGCCTTCAGAGGGCGGGGTTTGGAGAGGGGAGGGGCCTCAGCGGGCTGCAATGCCATAGCCATCAACCTCACCCTCCAGAGCAGCCATTTTCTCCAGGGGAACTGATCTCCATAGCCTGGAGATCAGTTGTAAATCCCTGGTTGTTACGTATCCCAAGTAATGGGCGTTAGGAAAGCTAGGGTTCCCAAATCCCCTCCGGGGGGCGGAATTCCCCCTGGTTTCGAGCCCCGATTCCCGCTCCCGCGGAATCGGGGCCCGGGGAAAACCCCACCCCCGCGTGTGCGTCACCCGGAAGTGACGTCGCACGCTGGGGGCGGGGCGACGCCATTTGAGGGGAAAACAAAGAGTTTTCCCCTCAAATGGCGTGGCCCCACCCAGCGTGTGACGTCACTTCCGGTGACGCTCCGGAAGCGCGCGCGCACGTCCCCAGCCGGCTCCCGGAACGACAGGACGCTCCCCCGCTGGTAAGATTTTTCTGTTTGGCAACCCTAAGGAAAGCCGTCCTGGGCCTGAGACCCTCGAGAGCTGCTGCCAGTCAGAGGAGGAGTTGATACCCAGCCTGGAGGGCAGATCTGTGGGTTGAGGCGGAGCAGGTGATAGCGAAGGCCATTTTTACAAAACAAATTGTTGGCGTTCTCTTTTGGGGCGGCGGCCAGGGCCCGGAGTTTTTAGTCATAACGACTGATGCAGTCATCAGTGCGCCGTCCCAGTCCCTCCATCTGGGAGAGCATGGACGGAGACTCGGCGTTTGATGTGGGCGAGGGCTGTTCTGGGCTGCCTGATAATTGCGCGGAATGGCTTTAGTCACCGGGTGAGACAGTCATGAACCGTGGAATGGTGTCACCGAAGGGAACGGCCCTCCTGCAAGGCGTTATGGGGGACAGGACAGGCCCCCTCCTGCCTCCACAGGCAAAAGTGTGTGGTGGTTGGGTTGGGACTGGGAAATACCTGGAGATTTTGGAAGGGGGTGGAGCCAGGAGAGGGCAGGGATTGGGGAGGGGAGAGTCAGTTTGGTGTAGTGGTTAAGTGTGCGAACTCTAATCTGGGGGGACCGGGTTTGATTCCCCCACTCCTCCACTTGCAGCTGCTGGATGACTTTGGGCAAGCCATAGTTCTAGCACAGCTGTTCTTGAAAAAGAGCAGTTTCTGTCAGAGCTCTCTCAGCCCCGCCTACCTCACAGGGTGTCTGTTGTGGGGTAGGGAAGGGAAAGGCTTTTGTACGCTGCTCTGAGACTCCGAGTGAAGGGTGGGGTATAAATCCAACCTCCTCCTCCTCCTCCTCCTCCTCTCCTCCTCCTCTTCTTCTTTCTTCTTTCTTCTTCTTCTTCTTCTTCTTCTTTATAATGCCATAGAGTCCACCCTCCAACGCAGCCATTTTCTCCACCAGAACTGATCTTTGGCACCTAGAGACCAGTTGTAATGCTGGAAGATCTAAGATCTCCAGCCCCTGCCTGGAGACTGGCAACCCTAGTGGCGGTCCTTCTACAGTGCTAAACAGCACAGAAATTTTAGGAACACTGCTGGGGGGGGAGAACAGACTCCCCCCCCATAACACAATTTTCATTTATTTGCCATCAAGTCACAGCTGATTAAAGGGTAACCCCTTCTGGTTGGCAAAGCACAGTGGTTGAGGAAATCCTTTTTTCGCTGTATCTGAGGAAGTGTGCATGCACACGAAAGCTAATTCCTTGGATAAAACTTTGTCGGGGTTAGAGGTGTCACTGGACTCGAACTTTGTTCCGCTGCTTCAGACCAACACGGATGCCCCACCTGAAAGCAAGAGACGAGAACAGAGGTAGTTGGCCGTGGCCTGCCTCCGCATAGCGACCCTGGACTTCCTTGGTGGTCTCTCATCCGAGTACTAACCAGGGCCGACCCTGCTTAGCTTCCGAGACAAGATCAGGCTAGCTTGAGCTATCTGGGCCAGGGCACCAGCACAGCTTGAAAGCTGTATGGATCTTGGCCCCGGGAGAAGTGCGGCTTTCAGTGTTTCCCTCTGGATGAAGAAAGCCGCTAGTCCAGCCCTGTAGCTACAGTGGGGCATTTTGGGGCCTGGCCCCCTGACTTCCTGCCAAGCCCCCCGACTTCCATCCAGCCCTCAGCCTCCCGGTTCTCTGGGCCTCCTGGAGGACTACCAACTCTCTGAGCCACCCCGAGGACTCCCCACCACCTCCCCTTCCCCAAGCATGGCTTGCTTCTCCGCATAGGCACGCAGAGTGCAAACGCTGCAAAAGTGAGTTTTTAAAATTTTTAATTTTATTGTCTTTTGTGACGTCAGTGCCCCCCAGCTTATTTAAAGGCCCCCCGAATGATAAAATCCTGGCTGCGGGCCTGCGCTAGTCCTCATGATGACTTAGTCTTAGCTGACTACGATTGTGCCGCATCAACAGCCTGAGTTCAGCATAGTGTGTCATCCTTGGTCTTGCAGCCCTCTTTTTGTTTGTTTACACCGGGTCGTGTGAATCATCTTGCCAAGATGACGCAGGCCAGGAATCAAGCCACTCATCTGGAAATCGTGTTTTTGCAAACACAGTTGTCGTGTTGTGTGGTTCGGATGTGTGCTGTTTCAGTGGTCGGAGGGGGGGGGTTGTTTGTTTGTTTGTTTTCTCCCTTGTGAGAGTGACCGCAGGATCCACATTTTGGCTGTCCCGAGGTCTGGGAAACCAACCGAGCTATCCTTCTCTCGATGAGGTTTAATCCTGGTGGCTCTATGCAAAGCGGTCTTTTTCATAGGCCGGCTGGCTTCCTTTCTCTGCACCGTTCGCAAGCGTGAGGCAAACTTGAGAGCCAGTTTGGTGTAGTGGTTAAGTGCGCGGACTCTAATCTGGGAGAACCGGGTTTGATTCCCCACTCCTCCACTTGCACCTGGCTGGATGACCTTGGGCAAGCCGTAGTCCTGACCAGTGTTCCCTCTAAGCTGAGTTAGTGTGAGCTAGCTCACCATTTTTTAGACTCCGGCTCACGTGTTTTTGTCTCAGCTCAGGAAGGACAGCTCCTGAGCAAACTGATTCATGCAGCAGCCAAATGGCTCGCTCACAACTTTATTGCCAGTAGCTCACAGAGTAGAATTTTTGCTCACGAGACTCCACAGCTTAGAGGGAGCATTGGTCCCGACACAGCTGTTCTTGGAAAAGAGCAGTTTCTGTCAGAGCTCTCTCAGCCCCACCGACCTCACAGGGGGTCTGTTGTGGGGAGGGGAAGGGAAAGGCGTTTGTAAGCCATTCTGAAACTCCCTTGAGTAGTGAAGGGCGGGGTATAAATCCAATCTCTTCTTCTTCTTCTTCTTCTTTTTCAAGCGAAAGGCCATCCAGTGTGGATGGTAATTCTCCCCCACAAGTCTCAGATGCATTCTGGCGACTCTGTAGGGTTTTCAAGGCAAGAGACGTTCAGAGGTGGTTTGCCATCGCCTGCCTCTGCATAGCGACCCTGGACTTCCTTGGCGGTCTCCCATCCAAATACTGACCAGGGCCGACCCTGCTTAGCTTCCCAGATCTGGTGAGATTGGGCTAGCCTGGGCCATCCAGGTCAGGTGTTGATGGTAATGGAGACGTGTGGGCGATTCTGCATCTAGCATTCGCTCCACGTTTTCTCAGCTGGGAGGAGAAAGTGCAGCTCGAAACCACACTCAAATACCTCAGGGCAATGGCTGTACTGACTGCAAAGTCACCCTTGAATGGTCATAAAACGGCCATAAGTCTAGGCAGACGGTATCATAAAATCCGAGGATCAAAGGAAAGGAAAGCGGCATGGAGTGTGGAGGCTACCATAAAATCCGATGGTCAAAGGAAGTGACAGCGGCCTGGAGTGTGGAGGCTACCATAAAATCCGATGGTCACAGGAAGCGACAGCGGCATGCAATGCAGAGGGGAATTTCTGTTCCAGTGTGGGTTTCGTAAAGCAATAGAGGGAAAAGCCAATGCAGGATCAGCCTTGTGTTTCATGCTTTGTTTTGGTTCCAGGATACTGGAATCTGAAGGAGTTCCAGCTGAGGTTTTACTGATATCAAAAAAAACCACATGGGCTTCAGTGTGAATATAGAGGGGAAAATATAAAGAGAGGGGGGAAATATATAAAAATATAGTTACATGTGTTGGCTAAGAGCTTGGAAAAACGGAGGCTTTTTCGTCTGTTTCCCCTCCCCCCCCTTCACAGCTCCGTTAAGATGTCTTAAAGTGGTAATGTCACTAAAAGAATCCAAGAACGTAGCCCGGACTGTGTTCATAATATTTATATCAAGATTTTGTATTGTACTAGTACCATTCTGTATCATCTTTGACCACAGACCTATATATATTTACTCATACTTGTGAAATGTATTTTAAACAATGAATGTTACCTACGATAGATATTTGCAATATAAAAAGTATAACAAAGTGTGTTAAAATTTACAGAATTGTGGTTTCTCTTTGGTGAGTTATGTGTTTGCGTATTTTCTGGAGGGACTCTGTTAGGTCTTCTGTTCTTTGTATTTTGCCCAATAAAGGCCCCTGCCACACGGGACGGCTGAAACGCGGCTACTCAGAGCTGCTCCAAACTTGAGACGCCGCAGCGGGATCCCACGGATCCCCTGAGCCGCGGCGCATCGCTCCCCGGCACGATCAGATGCCGGGGAGGAAAAGTCCGATGGGAGGGGGAGGCTGCCGAACTGCGCATGCTCGAGCATGTGCAGTACGCCCGGGGGGCGGGATGCGGCAGCGCAAGGACGCGCTGCCGATCCCACAGCCCAGCTCGAGGCGCTCCAATGGATGCAACCACCTAGATACGGCGCGGTATCGGCATTAGGGATGGATCAGGGACGGAGACGGCACGCTCCCCAGATGTTGAGGTGGGATCGCGCCCGTTTGCTCCGCCCCCGTTCCGTCCCGCTCCCGGCCTAAATGGGCTCGTATGAACAGGGCCAAAGTTAGGCTGTGCTGATTACAATAGAACAAAGTTTGAGTCCAGTGGCACCTTGAAGACCAACAAAAGTTTAATTCTGGGCATAAGCTTTCCTATTCCTGAATGACTGCAGAACCTTACGGTACCTGCAACCGTCCAAGGTTCTTTGACGCCTTTTTTTCACACCAAAGGTCACCCTTATGGACCTGGGGCTGCCCCCTGTTGACCCAGGGGGTTGGGAGGAGAGAGAACCCAAGATTTCCTTTATTGCCCTTCTTGTTACACCAACACAACTTAATCTCTATGAAGTACTTGAGCGCCATCTTCCGGGTGTCAGTTGAATCGCAACTCCTCTTCTTTTTTGACGGATAAAAGAGACTTTTTGTAGGAAACCGCAGGAATGGTTAGTGCGTCACGCTGATTACAGCATTCTTGAAAGCATTCTGCAAACACGGTCCGAGTAACACCAACAACGGCCCTGCGAGGAAGGTCAGTAGAGTTCCAAAACAGAAAGCCAAATGAATTTTTAAAAGATCATTATCATCACCTCAGTATATGGGGACAGAGCGTTGAGGCTTGAGCGCTGGGACTCCAAAATCTTGTTTGCAGGGTTGTCAAACATGCAGGCTTATTTTGCACCCTAGGCGGGGATCCCTTCTGGTGCCCCCCTCCCCGTGCGCCCACCAATTTTCAAAAAGAAATGCATTTTAGGAAGAATGAAAAACAACAAACTTCTAGAGTACGGGGCTGAGTGCAGTTTGGCACCTCTAAGGGCCGGCCCGCTCTAGGCGATCGCCTAGTTCGCCTAGTGAGTGAGCCGGCCCTGCAAACACGACGGGCTTTATGGAGTGCATGGTTTGGGGAGGGGAGAGACCTCAGTGGAGTATAATGCCACAGAGTCCACCCTCCAAAACCACCATTTTCTCCAGGGGATTGATTGATTGAATGATTCAGTACAAGATCAGCTCTGAAGAATCAGCAAGTAATAAAACATATGCAAAGCAGTAAACGTAAAACAAGGAACACAGATGAAGAAGGGCGACAAGGAGAGGAAAACCCTCCCCCAACAGACAGGCAAGCTATTGGGATGCAATCAGTCACTTGCGTATCCCGCACGCCTGTAGGCAAAATTTGGCGACTTTGTGGGTTATCTCTTGAGAGGAGTCCTCAAGGAGGAGAGAAATGTACAGTTGTTCAGATCTTCCCGGTGTAATTGACAGAATTTGAGCAATATAGGGAAGAGAGAGAGAGAAGAAGAGATCGGTTTTATACCCCACCCTTCACTACCCGAAGGAGTCTCAGAACGGCTTACAATCTCCTTTCCCTTCCCCTCCCCACAACAGATGCCCTGAGAGGTCGGCGGGGCTGAGAGAGCTCTCTCGAGAACTGCCCTTGAGAGAACAGTTCTGAAAGAACTTGTGACTGACCCAAGGTCACGCCAGCAGAGGGGAAAGGAGATTGTAAGCCACTCTAAGACTCCGAGTGAAGGGTGGGGTAAAAATCCAGTCTCCTCTTCCTCTTCTTCAAATAAGAAATGAAATGTATAGCCCTTCTGGGGGATTGGTGAGAATACAGGTGTAAGGACTGAATGAGGTTAGCATATAGATTGTGAGAGTCAAAACTCCCTTCGCGAGTCAAAATTCTCTTCGTCAGGGGATTTAAGCATTGACTCTCAAAAACGTATACCCCAGAAATCTTGTGGGTCTCTAAGGGGCTACTGGATCGGAACCTAGATGTTCCACTGCAGACCGACGCGGCTACCCTTCGATACTGATTCCATTACTGAATGCATTTTTATCCTACCCTGTCTAAATGTACAGCATATAATGCACACGCACAGCTTTTTAAAGGCACAACGTTAACAATGTGGGTGTTTTGTCTTTCTCCTCTGCCCCCCCTCCCCCCTTTGCCTTAATTCTTCTCTGCAGCGCAAATCGAAGTGATCCCCTGTAAAATATGTGGGGATAAATCTTCGGGGATTCACTATGGTGTCATCACCTGTGAAGGATGTAAGGTGAGTGGGGGGGGGGCTGCTGCAAAATTGGGCTGTCCTCTTGGGGTGAATCGACCCCACAACAGATAAGCAAAACGCAGTTAACTTACGGGACTCATCGCCACCAGATACGCAGACTGCATAGGGTGGACTAGATGGAGGACTTTCCCACATTCCCGCTTTCCCTTGCGTGTGTGTCTTTCTGTTCTGCATGTCTTTTGCTCCCTCTAGTGGTTGTTTCAAGAATGCATCGCTTTATGTCCAGCATAAAAACCTGCCGTTTACATCCGCAGGGAGTTATGCTGGACACAAAGCAATGTAATAGCAAACTGACCAAAACACATGCAGAACGGACACTCCCTCCCCTTCAACAGGAACATACAAGCAAGGAAAATCATAATGCGGAAAAACCCAGAGTTGGGCTTGATCCAGTAAGAATATAACTGTCTTCAGACCACTCGTGAAGGAATAACCAAATTAAATGAACCTCTACATCATTATAATTATTTTAATTTTGGGTTGTGTTTTTTTAAAAAAAACCTCCTTGGATGTTCTAGCCTAGGCGTCTCCCTTACAGTCTAATTTTCTTCATACAGGGGGTTATCTCTCCCCCCCCCAAGTGAGGAACATTTGAAAAAAAACCACACACATGGAGAGTGGTATAGTCCAGGCAGAGTTTTATCATTTGATCTGCTGTGGTGTAGCCTTCAATCTCCAAACAGCCCCTTTGCCCATCTTGGAAGACGCTAATCTTCCCCCCCTTCCTGTTCTCTCTCCAGGGATTCTTCCGCCGAAGCCAACAGAATAATGCCACCTACTCTTGCTCACGCCAAAGGAACTGTCTCATTGACCGAACCAACCGCAACCGATGTCAGCACTGCCGCTTGCAGAAATGCCTGGCCTTAGGAATGTCCCGGGATGGTGAGTCTTCGGTTCTCAGGGGTGGGAGGGGCAGTGATGGCAATCCAGAAAAGGATGCATCAAGCTCAGCTGTGACAACTGTGGGTAAAGTTCTGAACTGGCAGAAGGACTTGGATCGCTTTCTCCCTGCCGCTCTACACTCTGATGCTCTCTAGTGCCACCAGGGCAGGTGGGCCAATAGCGGTATTGCAGCCATAAATTCGGCATTGCTCAGTCAGTGCAAATGGCCATTTTAGGATTCTGCCTGCTCCGTCTGAGCTGTTCATCTACTGTCTGTCACAGCTCAGTCCCCTCTTTGCCTCTAGAACATCTGTCCTGGTATGTCGTTTCTGATCCCTCTCCATCGGGCTTGTCTCCCTTTCGAGAATTATAGAGTAACACTTTTGATCCAAGAAAGCTGCCTTTTACCAAGTCAGGACTTTGGTCCATTTTATCAGTCCTCATTGGCAACAGCTCTCAAGCAGAGAGAGGCCTTTTTTCCTGCATCTGCTACTTGAGATCCTTTTGGCTGTGGTCGAACCTGGGACCTTCTGGATGCAAAGATCCCCCCTCTGTTAGTTACCAGCGTACTTAAGATGTCACGCAAAACCAAACGACAAACGCACAATTCTTATATACGTGGTCACTGCTACCAGAAACGTGTAGGGGAAAACTGACTGGTGTCTCCACACCATTTTTTTAATGAATGTTTTGTATGTCATTTTGAAAAAATTATAAAGACACCTGTACGTTATCAAGAAAACAGGAAAAAAATGAAATACTGGCACCTGTAATAAAAGAGTAGAGTAGTTGAGATGCGGAAATATTGCTTTCAGGCCATATAGAGTTTTTATCCTACCCTACCCTACCTTCAGGGTATTCAGGGTAGAATATGTGGTATTCCCCTCTTTGCCCTCACAACACCCTTGTGAGGTAGATTAGGCTGGGAGAAAGAAAGAGGACCACGGTCAGCCTGTATACTTGAGGACACAGCAAGGATTCAGACCTGGGCCTCTCAGATTGTAGTCCAGGACTTTCACCCCTAGGAGCTGCGGTGGCTCAGGTGGTTAAGACACTGAACTGCAGGCTGTGGAAGGTCGGTAGTTCAGCAGTTCAAGACCCAAGTGTGTCGCATGACGGAGTGAGCTCCCATCTCTAGTTCCAGCTCCTGCCAACCTAGCAGTTCGAAAGCAAGAAATTGCAAGTAGATAAATAGGTACCACTTCGGTGGGAAGGTAACAGCGTTCCGTGCGCCTTGGTGTTTAGTCATGCCGGCCACATGACCACGGAAACGTCTTCGGACAGCGCTGGCTCTTCGGCTTGGAAACGGAGATGAGCACCGCAACCCTCGAGTCGGATTCGACTGGCTTTCGAGAAAGGGAACCTTTACCTTTACCTTTTACTTTCACCCCTGCACCACACTCACTCTTAATGGCAACCAGCAGGAAATGGGGGAGGCGGGGACTTCCACTGGGGGGATGATTGGCATTGCCTGTGCAATGACGTCACTTCTGGTGGGACCCAGAAGTGACGTCATTGCCCTGGAGTTGACACTCTAGCATTCACCCTGAACTCTAACCGTAGAGTTTTAGGCAATTACTCAAGGGTCCCTGGAGTGATGACATCACTTCCAGGTCATGCCGGAAGTGACCACATCATGCCGGAACCATCGATCAAGCCCCCCATTTTGTCTGGAAATTTCATCCCACCTCCCAGCTGAGTGTCAGCACACAATGAGAGCCGGGGAGGCACGGCGGCAATGACCTGCTGCCAGCAGGAAACTAGCAACCTTGCTCTTAGTGTCGATATGAACGAGTTATATTTGTGTACAGTGCCTAGTTGGATTGTTGTGTGATGTTCATAAATCGTTCTCCTACGTAGTGTGAGCTGTGCTAAGCCAACGCTCTCTAGGTGTGAGTCAATGCACGACTACAGAGGGGAGCTTAAATCATCTTTATTTAACTTCACACGCATTCAGAAGATCATTTACTCACAATCTAGCTGATAGCTGGGTGGAAAGTTACATCTTGTGATCTAGGTCAGTTCTATAGCCGTGGTGAGAAAAGAGATGGGCTTCCCCTCTCCTTGCAGTAAGGGTTGATTGGCAAAGAAACGGAAAAGAACAATAAAACTCCTATCTTTGCGCCTCTGAGCTAAGGAAATTACTCTTAATGAGCCAGTCAGAGGGAAGCTTCTGGGACCCCTAACTGTGAACTACAATTCCCAGGTGCAACAGGTCTTAAAGATACAGAGCAGTTTTAGTAAACTACAGATAACGCTGACTGGGGGCAGCACAGATATGAACGAGTTATATTTGTGTACAGTGCCTAGTTGGATTGTTGTGTGATGTTCATAAATCGTTCTCCTACGTAGTGAAGGAGTTAGGGCTGGCGGTTTGGAGCTGGACAGGCTGCTGGGATGGCAAGTGGGTACTCCGTCAACCTGGTCCACGGGGTGGAATCTGTCTGGGATGTGGTGTGACGCTTGCCCCATTCTCTCTGTCCTCCCCCCCCCCATTTTGGACTGCAGCGGTGAAGTTTGGCCGCATGTCTAAGAAGCAGCGGGACAGCCTCTACGCCGAGGTGCAGAAACACCAGCAGAGCCAAGAGCAGAGCGGCGAAGCCAAGGATGAGCCGGAGACCTTGTCGCGGGTCTACACCACCAGCATGAGCAGCGGCCTCTCCGATCTGGACGACATCTCCATGCTCTCCGACAGCTTCCTTTTCGACTTCCCCTTGACCCCTGACGGGAACAGCAATTACTACAACCTGGACCTCTTGACCTCAGCCCAGCCGTCGCCCGACCAATCCAGCATTGACGTCAGTGATGCCAAGTTCATCAAGCAGGAATCCATTTATGAGCTGGTGCTGGACCCGGCCTTCTACACCCACGGTCCCCTCGAGAGCAGCCAGTTGGTCTCGGACATTTCAGTGATGGAGATCGGTTAGTATGCGGGTCAAAGGATCAGATCTCAACGGGGCCAAGACTCTTAGGGAAGTTGTTGGACATTGTTCCCCCCCCCCAATTAAATTTTTATTTTAAAACAACAATACATATTATTACCATATTCAACAAAAACATTTTCCTTCTTGCTTTAACAATAAAATAACAAGTTGGATAAGTTACATTGCTTTACTTTAAAACAAATCCTATATTTGCCTTGTACCTATATACTATAGAGTGGGTACTGTGTAACTATTTTTAACTTCTTTTAGAATAGAAAATCCAACCTTACATCATCCTCCAATAACCCATGTAATATAACACTAAACAATATGCATAAGAGAAGAGACAACTTTCACAGCATTGAAGAAGATAGACAAAGACAAGAACAAGATTCTATGAAACTCACAAACTATTGTTGTTATATCCATTTGTGGTATTGAGACCATTCGGGTGAAATGAACTGTTTGAGAGCCAAGTAATCAAGTACTGGGAACCATTTTTCTGTAAAAGTGGATTTTGTGGGATTTTGCTACCTTGCATCCCTCCCTGACTCTTTGTCACAGGTTGGAGCAAGGGTGGCATTGCCAAGGGTCCTTCTCCTCTCATCTGGAATCACCACAGTGGACTTTCCCACATTCTGATTTTCTCAATTGTAAGTTCCTGCTTCTTCAGGAGAGGGGGCCGTGTTCCACACGTTATTTACTCCCTCTAGTGGTCAACTGGATATTACGCTGGTTTATGTCCAGCATGTCTCCCTGCAGATTTAAACTGGGTTTTTATGCCAGACATAAACTGATGTAATTTCGAATTGACCACTAGAGGGAGCAAAACGTGTGGAACAGACGTGTGGAACAAACAAGAAACAGGCAATTACAAATGGGGGAAAAAATAGGATGCAGAAAAGCCCAGTTTGTTCATTCCATTTAAATGGGAAAGGGAATCCAAGCCCTGCCATTAGCAACTCACTGCATTCCAGGTTTTGCCTCATGGGCTTCCTGTCTGTTTTCAAATTTAATTTCCATTTTTTAAAAAGACATAAAACACAATTGCAATGCCAGCTGTTCAATCTGGAACACTTGAAGCTCTGTTGAGGTTTTTCAAGACTACTGTTCTTTAACATTTCCCTTATGTTCTTCTGTTTCCATCTTCATAAATTACTTCCGGTTCTTTCCTCTGCCAGCCATGACAATCATGAATCAATGGTTAGCTATCAGTTCATCTGGCGGGGGGAAGGGATTTATTACTGCTTTTCACTGGACAGACAAAGTTACTGCTCATTTTTATGTGTGTTCTAGAGCTGTTACGAAATGGGAATAATAAAACAATATAATAAGCAATGGCTTTGCCAGGAAAGTGAAAAGCAGCTCTCAATTCCCATATCCTCCCAGCAAGAACTGATAATTGATTCCTGAGTGCCATAACCTGGTGAGGAGAAAATAGAGAGGGATTCTTTAGGCTGTAAAGCAAAGAGAAAAGAAGACTGTGGAAACAAACAGACATTTGCTGAACAGATTTTACCTGTGACTAAACATAGTTGGATGAATTTCACCCTGGGGATGAATTCGGGGGGGATATAGCGCTATATTAAGTGCTGAGTAGAGCTCCAGCTGCAGTTTAGCTTCCAGGCTTATTGTGAGTGTTCTCTGACTGGTGCAAAACCTTAGCTCGAAGGTCTATATTTGACATCCACTTGTGTCCAGTGTTCCCTCTAAGCTGAGTTAGTGTGAGCTAGCTCACAGTTTTGTATCCTCCGGCGCACACATTTTTGTCTTCGCTCAGGAAGGATGGCTCCAGAGCAACCTAATTGATGCACTAGCCAAATCGCTCGCTCACAACTTTAATGCCAGCAGCTCACAAAGTAGAATTTTTGTTCACAAGACTCCACAGCTTAGAGGGAGAGCATTGCTTGTGTCTGATTTCAGTATTTCTGTGTGCTTAAGTGGTTGGTATGTAGGGACACATCACTTTCCATTGAAACAGTATTTAAACGGTGGCATGCAAAGCATGGTGTTTGCCGTCTGAAAGTCGATAATTTTGTATCTGACTTGAGACAACATCAAAACCAGCCGGAGGCGCCAGTAACTTGAAAATGCCCACATTTCAGGATAACATTTAGCATTCATCTTTCAGCTGGGTGAACCTGAAGGGCTTTGACTCACAGAGCATCAGCCTTGACTATAAACGATCCCGGGTTCAAGCCTCCCAGCATTTCTAGTTAAAGGTTCTCAGGGAGGAAGTGTTGGGAAAGGCTTCCGACGGGGTCCTAAAGAGCCGGCTGCCAATCAGAGTAGACGGTCCTGAGCTAGATGAAGAAGTAGAGCAGGGGCGGCCGAACTTGCTCAGCAGAAGAGCCACATAGAACAAGCATCAGATGTCTGAGAGCTGCAAGACATGAACGATTGTCACACACGTGTTTTTATTGAAAAATATGCAGATTTGCTTTTTATTCACTTTAAGCGAGACTGCCAAAAAAAAAAAAAGGTATTGATAATGATATTTATTTGTCCAGTGATATTTACTTGCTTGCTAGTGATATTTATTTGTCAGAGAAAGAGAGAGGTGGAAAGAGGGAGAGAGAAACAATGAAAGCAAATAGATGGGGAAGGAAGGAAGGAAGGAAGGAAGGAAGGAAGGAAGGAAGGAAGGAAGGAAGGAAGGAAGGAAGGAAGGAGAAACAACAAGAAGGAAGGAAGGAAGGAAGGAAGGAAATAGAGGGGGAGCCTGCAGGGAGCCGCACAATATGTGTGAAAGAGCCACATGCGGCTCCCCAGCCACAGTTTGGCCACCCCTGGTGTAATCAGAGCCTGACGCTGTCCTTGTATTTCCAGAACGCCTAGGCCAGAATGTGATCAAATCACACCTGGAAACCTCCCAATACACAAGTGAAGAGTTGAAGAGGCTAGCCTGGACGCTTTACTCACAAGAAGAGATCAGAGGCATGCAGAACAAGGTACATATTTTCTCTCCCCGCTTTGACTATGACCCTGTCAGGACTGGTTTCCCAGACTGGACCCTTAAAGGCCTGTGTAGACCAGAATGCTTTCTCCCCCAGAGGCCTGCGGCATTGATCCTGGGAATATCACAAGCTGGACGGAGTCAGCCCCTGCTGTTTCTCTCTGTGGGCGTCTATTTGGTTGCTGCGCATGGAGGTTCCCTTTAGCTTTTGCGGCTGATTGGCACTGGTAGACATATCATATGTTCCCTTCCAGCAATGCACTTCACAAATAAACGTATGGTTCCTCTCCTCCCCCCTGCAACTTGTAACTAGGGTTGCCAGTCTCCAGGTGGGGCCTGGAGATCTCCCGCTTTTACAACTGATCTCCAGCTGACAGCGATCAGCTCCCCTGGAGAAAATGGCCGCTTTGAAGGGCGGGCTCTGTGGCATTGTACCCTGCGGAGGCCCCTCCCCTCCCCAAACTGCAGGCTGTGGAAGGCCAGTAGTTCAGCAGTTTGAGACCCGAGTGTGCCACATGACGGAGTGAGCTCCCGTCTCTAGTTCCAGCTCCTGCCAACCTAGCAGTTCAAAAGCAAGAAATTGCAAGTAGATCAATAGGTACCATTTCGGTGGGAAGGTAACAGCGTTCCGTGCGCCTTGGTGTTTAGTCATGCCGGCCACATGACCACGGAAGTGTCTTCGGACAGCGCTGGCTCTTCGGCTTGGAAACGGAGATGAGCACCGCAACCCTAGAGTCGGATTCGACTGGCTTTCGAACAAGGGAACCTTTACCTTTACCTTTACCTTTAAAGCGGTTTTGAGCCAGAAAGCAACGGCTGGGGACGGGAGGCAGATGTTGACCGTGTGATCGCGCAGATAAAATCCGTTTCTGAGGCGGGCCGAAAGCGGACTAAACAGCCCGTCCAAAAGCACCCAGGGTCTGTTTTTTAATGCCAGAGACTGGTACAGGTAGGGTTGCCAGCTCTGGGTCAGGAAATTCCTGGAGATTTGGGGGTACAGCCTGGAGAGGTTGGGATTTGGAGAGGGGAGCGACCTCAGCAGGGTATAATGCCATACAGTCCACCCTCCAAAGCAGCCGTTTCTTCCCGGGGAACTGATCTTGGTCGCCTGGCAATCATGTAATAGCGGGAGATATCCAGGTGCCACCAGGAGTTTGGTAACTCTAGAGCAGTGGTGGCGAACCTATGGCACGGGTGCCAGAGGTGGCACTCAGAGCCCTCCGTGTTGGCACTTTGCAATAAATAAGTGGGGTTTGGGTCGCAGTTTGGGCCCTCGGTCTCTAAAAGGTTCGCCATCACTGCTCTAGAGACACAGGCAGAATGTGGGGGCCCCGGCTGAAGACCTTTCCCTGTTCTTTTCACAGAGCTGCGAGGCCTTGTGGCAGGAAACGCCATCCAGTACGTCGTGGAATTCGCCAAACGCATCGAGGGTTTCATGGAGCTCTGTCAAAACGACCAGATCGTCCTCCTGAAAGCAGGTGAGGAGACGCGAAGAGAAGCAACCAGGCGACTCCCCTTCTCCGAGCAGATGACTGTCGCTCGGTTTCGCTGCTTTATTCTCCCGGCTTGAATCTTTTTTTTTTTAATCCCAATCTTAGATGTTGCCGTCATACATGAATGCATTGGTTTTTCACGGTGAAAAAAACGACATCGAGCTTTGTCGTTTTCAAATTCACCAATAAGACCTGGGGTTTTCTCTGTCCTCGCAAGCTGCTCGAGATCGTCTTAACTGACAATACTTGTTTTCAGGGGTCATTCTGTAGAAAAAGAGGTGCAGGAGCTCATTGGCATAACGCATTAGCATAATGACATCACCGGAAGTCTGTCAGAAGGCAGCACCCACCGCTCAGGCGCCACTGGACTGTTTTGGATTGCTAATTATTGGGGGGGGGGAACATGCAGATATGTCCTCACAGAGGAGGGAGAGCTTGTACCGGAATAAAACTTGGTCTTAAAGGTGCCACTGGACTGTTTTGGACCGGGGGGCCCCTCTGCAGCTTACCTGGCTGCTTCTTGCTCTGACTGAGGGCTGCTGGGAGCAGGGGGTGGGGCTTGTTGCCTGTGCCCGCCCCCTGGGCTCTTTACTGCCGGAGCTCCGCTCCTGTGCGCTCCTGCAGGAAATGACCCCTGCTTGTTTTAGAAACCGCTTGATAAGGCTATGCCCAGGGCTACCAACTCTGGGTTAGGAAAACCAGGAGTTTCGGGGGGTGGAGCCTCAGCAGGGAATAATGCCACAGAGTCCGCCCTCCAAAGCAGCCATTTTCTCCAGGGGAACTGATCTTGGTCATCTGGAGAGCAATTGTAATAGCGGGAGATCTCCAGGTGGCGCCTGGAGGTTGGCAACCCCCATTGGCAGCCCTAGGAGCTGCTCACTGTAGTCTGGTGTTTGGTTGTGATTCCAGGAGAACACCAGGCCTCATGTGGAGGTCGGCGACTCTAGCCACTGACCTTGCTGGAACACAGCTGGAGGGGTTTGACGCCAAACTGATTACCCCCACCCCCTGACTTCTTTCCCAGCATACTTAGTCCACCCCAACAAACATTGGGTTTGGGGGAGAATGTGCAAACATTGTAATGTTATGTGCTTCGGAACCATGGCAGGCTGCGCCAGTCTTTGGGCCAAATCTAAATATGACGGTGATAGACACGATTAGTTTTATCACTTATAGGAGAGCCAGTTTGGTGTAGTGGTTAAGTGTGCGGACTCTAATCTGGGAGAACCGGGTTTGATTCCCCACTCCTCCACTTGCACCTGGCTGGATGACCTTGGGTCAGTCACAAGCTCTGGCACAGCTGTCCTTGAAAAAGAGCCGTTTCTGTCAGAGCGCTCTCAGCCCCACCCACCTCCCAGGGTGTCTGTTGTGGGGAGGGTAAGGGAAAGGAGTTTGTAAGCCACTCTGAGAGAGCCAGTTTGGTGTAGTGGTTAAGTGCGCGGACTCTAATCTGGGAGAACCGGGTTTGATTCCCCACTCCTCCACTTGCACCTGCTGATGTGACCTTGGGTCAGTCACAAGCTCTGGCACAGCTGTTCTCGAAAAAGAGCAGTTTCTGTCAAGAGTTCTCTCAGCCCCACCCACCTCACAGGGTGTCTGTTGTGGGGAGGGGAAGGGAAAGGAGTTTGTAAGCCGCTCTGAGACTCCAAGTGAAGGGCGGGGTATAAATCCAATCTCTTCTTCTTCTTCTTATGGGGGATGTCTTATTTTTTAAAGCCAAAGGGGCATGCTGACTTCACCCCTTCGCCCACCAGGTAGGCTGTCTCCCCCTCAACCTCCCCCCCACGGCAGTTTTCTTCTCAGCTGAGCTCTGACACTGGGAGTGAGTTTTCCTAGGGAAAAGAGCTGGGGGGGAGGCTATGGGGCATTCAGAAGCCGGTGTGTGTGAGGGTCCAGTCCAGTGTTCCCTCTAAGCTGAGTCGGTGTGAGCTAGCTCACCATTTTTTAGCCTCCGGCTCACACGTTTTTGTCCGAGCTCAGGAAGGAGGGCTCCGGAGCAAACTAATTGATGCAGGAGCCAAATGGCTCGCTCAGAACTTTGATGCCGGTAGCTCACAAGGTAGAATTTTTGCTCACAAGACTCCACAGCTTAGAGGGAACATTGGTCCAGTCCCCCCCCCCACACTTTAACTCCAATGTCGGTAGGCCCAGGTTGAACAAAAGATCTTGTCAGACTTGGCCCTAAGTACCACATTACTGACCACAAAGCTGAACGGGAAAACCAGAGTATTTTAAGAAAGCGGTACGCCACGCCTCTGTAGGCAGCGTCTTTACAACCTGATACATCGGAACACACAAACGGGCTTTTCTAACCTCGCCTTTTCTTCTTCCTTCCCTTTTTTATTTTACTTTATTCCACCTCTTCTTTCCTTACGGGGTTAATATGCCTCTTTTTTGGATTTTTCCATATCGCCCGTTCTACAAATGACCCTCATTCTGGGTTTTTTTGTATCCACGTGATTGAAACGTTTTTTTTAAAAAACGGTATTTTCAACATGGGGGTGTGTGTTTTGGATTTTCCCTTTTTGTATCGTGTGGGGATGACGGACACCTCCCGCCGTTCCTCTCCCGCCCTCTGGCGGTCTTTCTGTCTGCATCAGGTTGCTTGGAAGTTCTCCTCATCCGAATGATCCGGGCCTTCAACCCGCTGAACAACACGGTGCTCTTCGATGGGAAGTATGGCGGGATGCAGATGTTCAAATCTCTCGGTAAGCAGGCGGTGTTTTCTTAGTCCTGGCAGCCATGTCTTGTGGCATGGGATGTCTTGCCTTTTTCCGTTTTGCCCTGACCCTGGATAGCCTAGGCTAGCCCGCTCTCATCAGAGCTCAGAAGCTAAGCAGGGTCGGCCTTGGTTAGACTCGCATGGGAGACCACTGAAGAAGTCCAGGGTTGCTACACAGGCAGGCGACGGCAAACTACCTCTGAACAACTCTTGCCTTGAAAACCCTGCAGGGTGGCCATAAGCAGGCCCATAGCTACAGTGGGGCACCTTGGGGCTAGGCCCCCCCGAACTACTGGGAAGACCCCATCACTTCCCAACCAGTCCAGGGCCCCCGAGCGGCGGTGAATGTGGGGAAGGAGCGGGGTATTCTTGCACAGCTGTTTGGTGCAAAGGGCCGGCTATGGTGGCAGCGCGGAGCCAGACAGCCCCTCTCTATTCCCCCCAGAAAGCCTTTTTAACTTTACCTTTAATTCGATTAGCCAGTGGCCCCCTAAGAAACTTAAATGCCCCCCTCCGACTGAAAAAATCCTAGCTACAGGCCTGGCCATAAGTCAACTGTGACTGAACAGCCCTTTCCACCCCCACCATCTTTCCCCTTATAGGGTGTGTGTGTCTGTTGTTGTTTTTATAACAAGGTTCTCTGGGGCGTATATGGGGACAGACGGTCCTGAAAGTATGCTGGTCCCAGGTCAGGCGTAGGGCTTAATTGTGCTGCCCACAATCCCCAGGGGGGATGAAATTGCTTCTACCCTGAAAGGAGGCTTTTTGTAGTAACGTTCCCCCCGCCCCCTTTCGCTTCTCACTTGCCCACACTTGAGAGCCAGTTTGGTGTAGTGATTAAGTGTGTGGACTCTCATCTGGGAGAACCATACTCTAATCTGGGACAACCAGGTTTGATTCCCCGCTCCTCCGCTTGCACCTGCTGGATGACCTTGGGCAAGCCATAGTTTTGGCACAGCTGTTCTTCAAAAAGAGCAGTCTCTGTCAGAGCTCTCTCAGCCCCACCTGCCTCACAGGGTGTCTGTTGTGGGGAGGGGAAGGGAAAGGAGTTTGTAAGCCGTTCTCCCTTGGGTAGTGAGGGGCAGGGTATAAATCCAATCTCTTCTTCTTTCTTCTTCCTCCGTAAAGAGAAGTGAGGTTTCCTGGCCTCAGAGAAAAACAGGAGGCAACAATTTAGCTTTTAAGAACAGGGGGAAGGAGCAGGGGAAGGAAGGAGGTGAAGATAGTTGGGGGGGCAGGGGAGGCAAAACGTCCCTACCAAGATAGGGGGGACTTATCCACTTTGACATTCTCCGGGAGGGGGGAAATATTCGGGCAACTAGAGAGCCAGTTTGGTGTAGTGGTTAGGAACATGGACTCTAATCTGGGAGAACCGGGTTTGATTCCCCTACGCCTCCACATGCAGCCAGCTGGGTGACCTTGAGTCAGTCACAAGTTCTCTCAGAACTGTTCTCTCAAGAGCAGTCCTCGAAAGAGCTCTCTCGGCCCCACCTACCTCACAGGGTGTCTGTTGTGGGGAGGGGAAGGGAAAGGAGTTTGTAAGCTGCTCTGAGACTCCTTTGGGTAGTGAAGGGCGGGGTATAAATCCAATCTCTTCTTCTTCACTTAGGCTGTGATGACCTGATCAGCGCCGTCTTTGAACTGGGAAGGAATCTTTGCCGGCTCCAGCTCTCCGACGAGGAGGTGGCTCTCTTCACTGCAGCCGTCCTACTGTCTCCAGGTGGGTGATCTGAGCCCAAATGAACCTGGCTCCTCCTCCACTCCTGGTCCAGTAGTAGCCAAAGCACTTAAACAGTTGGCTGGTCCAGCCGAGCGGCTCTTAACTATCGGCCTGAATCCCAGCAGCTGCTTTCTGTGGCAAAGTCTGCCAGAAGACATCAGTGGTTTCCTGATTGTCTCTCTTCTGTCAGTTCAAACTGGGGATATCTAGCAGCAGTGCTCCCTCTAAGCTGTGGAGTCTTGTGAGCAAAAATTATACTATGTGAGCTACCGGCATTCAAGTTGTGAGTGAGCGTGAGGTTCTTGCTTATAGGGGAAACGGTTTTACGTTTAAACACTCTCTGAGTACATAAACTTGGTAGTTTTATGCTGCCACCAGGAATTAAAAATTCCAAATCTCTCTCTTTTGGTAGTATGACCTAGGGTCTGGGCACTTCAGAGGACTATGTGGCCCTGAGGAAGTACTGTACTGATTTCTGGGATAAGTTTAAACAAAAAATGATTTATTTAATAAAAAACAAAATAGGTTTCTGGTTATTTTGAACAGTTGCTGAAGAAAGGAACTTGTAAATATAACTGGCAAAGCTTGGTGCCACGAACAGTCTCTCAAACGCCAAAGTCCACTCTGACAGGCTTATACATTCAGTATAATCTCTCTCTAACTCTCATCTATATAGATATATATCGCCACACAGGTTAGCCTCTTTGTTTTATTCACACAGAATAGGATCAACTCTCTTAGTCACACAGACTAAACTGTTTGTCTTATTCACTCAGAATTAGTCTCAAAATTCCATAGTCCCACAGACTATGTTCTGTCTTCAAACTTCACACACAGAATCTCTCAAAACACACACACAGATTCCTCTCAGAACATCTCCTCCCACACTCTCAGTCATCAGCCAATCAAAATACACTCGTCTCCCTCTATCACTCTCCTTACAGTACTGCAGTCAAACTAAGCATTTAAAGGAACACACACACCAAAACATGGAATCATTACAGTGAGCGATTTGGCTACTGCATAAATTAGTCTGCTCTGGAGCCATCCTTCCTGAGCTAAGACAAAAATGTGTGAGCTGGATGCTAAAAAACTGTGAGCTAGCTCACGCTAACCCAGCTTAGAGGGAACACTGACTGGCAGCAAGATCTAGGCACAACCATGGCAGCTGTACGGCAGGGTCAGCTTTCTGCTGCTCCACAGCGCCACCATTGCAGGTGGCCAGACAGTGGTATTGCAGCTCTTAGCTCAGCAAAGATCAGGGAATACAAGAGGCCAGTGTAGTTCCACCTGACCATTCTCATTTGCTATGCGAACTTTCTCCAAAAGTGTCTTGCTCTATTTGCAAATAGTTTTAAAAGTGCTCTTTTTTTAAATGCTGGTTTTGCAAACAAAGCAATGCCAAGTGATCAATTCGATATTGTCTGTCTCAGATCGCCCCTGGCTGTCGGAGTCCAAGAAAGTCCAGAAACTCCAGGATAAAATCTACTTGGCTCTCCAACAGGAAATTCAGAAGAAAAACTCCAATGAAGACAGACTATCCAAGGTAATAAAATGGGACATCAGACAATAGTCAATTCTAGGTTGGTTCCAGGGTTTGGGAAACCCGAGGCCGGATACCTTCCAGTGGTTCTCTCCAAGAAAGTTGTCTTGTTGTGCATGTGTGCGTGTGTGTGTGTGTGTTGAATCCAGCATGATTCTTGAAAAACATTATTGAAACGGATTTAGAACTAGGGGTCCATCGAGTCAGCTGGCAGAGACACGACCACATCCTTACAGATCAAGGACGTTTTTGAGTGTATTACAAAAGGTGGGGAAACTCCACCTGTGAATTTCTACCTGTGATCAACTTTACCAGTGAATTCCTACCTGTTGTTTATGGAAAATTTGTTCTGAGTACTTTATATGTCTTGCTATTATTAAATCCATTGATTATTGGTGTTAGAATTTGGGCACATGCATTTTTTCCCTTGCACGGCTCCAGATTGCTGCTGAGTGGGGCTCCCTGTGGTAATGAGCGGCCCCCTCACGCCCACAGCTTAGAGGGGGCACTGCCCCCAAGTCGATCTCATTAAAGAAAAAGTCAGCGACTCTCGCTGTAGGGCTTCTTTCTGAGCGCATAAGCTCAGATAGGATTTCTACCCCGCCCCTCACTACCCAAAGGTGTCTCAGAGCGACTTACAAACTCCTTTCCCTTCCCCTCCCCACAACAGACCCCCTGTGAGGTCGGTGGGGCTGAGAGAGCTCTTGACAGAAACTGCTCTTTTTCAAGGACAGCTCTTATTAGAACTACGGCTTGCCCAAGGTAATCCAGCCAGGTGCGAGTGGAGGAGTGGGGAATCAAACCCGGTTCTCCCAGATTAGAGTCCGCGCACTTCACCACTACACCAAACTGGCTGACACGAGGGGGGCACCATTGAGCCGGCAATATATTTGACTTCAGTGGAGGGAAAGAATTTTAGAAGGGCATTTGCCCTAGCTAGACGTTCTGCCCTTCCATCTGCGGTTATTCAAGGCAGATACAATAAAAACCCCTACCCTGAAAGGCTATGCCCATGCCTTTTAAGCGAGGTTGAATCGGTAGAGTGTATGTTCTTCAGCTGTCCATTTTACAGGGAGGCTCGTCTTAATATTATTACCCCATTAGTCGATAGGACACCTGGCCACACTACTACAAAGCAAGGCTTCACTGGCTCCTATCAGATAAGAATGCAGAGATTACACATCCAGTCGCTGAGTTTTGTGCATTAATTCTTAGATTGCGGGAATTGCATTTTAAAAGTTCTTAAATTCAGATTTCTATTTTTGTGTATTATGACTGGGGTTTCCCCCCGTCTCCCTCACATGTTATGCTTATTCTGTATGTTTGTCTTAAGACCGTAATAATAATAAATTAAACTGACACGAGAGGGGGTGTTTTTCTGCAGATGGTCTCGAAGCTGCCCTTAATGAAGACGATCTGTAACCTGCACTTGGATAAGTTGGAGTTCTTCCGTCTCGTCCACCCGGAGACGGCCACGGGTTTCCCGCCCCTTTACAAAGAGGTCTTCAGCTCCGAGCTCCACTTCAGCAACCCCCAGGAAAGCTAAGGGTCTTCGGAGGCTCCCACGGGCAAGCTGAGCTTTCGTCCTGGAAGTCTGGGAATGGACCAAAACTTTGGAGGCTGGTTTGGGGAAAGGGAGGGGAGAGACTCCCCCCCCCCGAGGTTTATTTGAAACTAACTGAACTTTGCAAGATTTCGCAAGGCCGTGTTGGCCTTGCTTGTCTTGTGGTGGTCTGCAATAGCTATTGAATGTATTTGCACCTTGGAGGATCCACAAAAGCTGGCTCGTACCGTTCTGGTGATATGAATGTGAACCGCCGTTCGGTAAGAAAGATACCCCGGTAAGCAAGCATGGTCACGTTTCCCGTCCTTCGTTATGCACGTGTTCCGGTGAGGCGCACCCCGTTTTCCTCGTCGCGTGAGCATGCCCACGAAAAATCCCACAGAGCCAGCTGACACCCGCCTGCTGACAATGCTGTTCCCACCTTGTTCTGAAACGATTTGTGTATTGTTATGACTATTATTAGTGGGGGGTGTCTGCGTGTGTGTGTTTGGTTTCGATGGCCTCGGCGGAATGGAAACTGAGCAATACAGACTTACTTCATCAGAGGGAGAGAATCTGAAGTGCAGGGTGGCTGGAGGTGCGAACAGTCTGGTCCTCCAGGTACTGGAACAGCAAAGAGGAGAAGTGAGTTGGGGTAGCCGTTTAATGCATTTTGTACAGATAACTAGGTCAGAGGGCTGGAACCTCTAATCGGACAGGGGAGGAAGAAATGATCAGCGATCTCCACGTTCCTTTCTTAGAAACAATGCTGCCAAGAGAGTAACCGTATAAAAGCAGCTCTCTAGGATGGGATAGATCCCAGAGAGATTCAGATATTTATGCTCCTTCGGGTGGTCCCTTTCAGTTCCACACGGAGGGGTTGTTCAGTTTCTCAAGATTCATTTTGCATTTTAACAAAACGAGAGCAAGTTCTTAGTCCTCATTGTTTGCGGAGAGAAGGTCAGCAAGAGGCTGGGGCCAGGGGATCCATGTTCCGCGTTCTCAATCCTGTTTTTCAGAAACCAAAAGTGATCGAGCTTTCTGTTGTTTTTGTCTGCCTTGGAAATTCCCGTTCTCTAGCTGCCAAGGGATTGCTCCGGAGCAGGAAATTGAGGTGGCCTTGTGGAAATCAACAAACCCCAAGTGAAATTCACTGGAAGAGCTCACTGGGGAAGGCAGGGATTTCTCTTCTGTCTCCCCCGCTGCCTCTCCACTGAATGCAGGAAGCCATTCCTGCAGGTTTAGGTAGCCGGCTCAGATGCTACAGTTATTGCTGCCATGATTAAGGATGGACAGAAATGGCACAGGTGTGGGCGTGTCAAAGGGGACGATGCTGAGAACTTTTTGCACTACTTCTGGTGGAATGGAAACCCCCACCCCCAGAACTGTGCTGAGGCCACTTCAACCTGTCTGCTTTCCAGAGCCAGTCTTGCCGTGAACAGTATCGATGCTGTATAGGAGGGGTCCCCAACCTTTCGGAGCCTGTGGGCACCTTTGAAATTCTGATACAGTGTGGTGGCCGCAGCCAGAAAATGGCTACCACAAAATGGCTGCCGCAGGAGGCGGAGACAGCTGCAAAATAGCTGCTGTCGCTTACCTTAAGAACGTAAGAGATGCCAATGTTGGATCAGGCCAAAGGCCCATCCAGTCCAACACTCTGTATCACACAGTGGCCAGAAATACCAGTGCCATCAGGAGGTCCACCAGTGGGGCCAGGACATTAGAAGCCCTGCCACTGTTGACCCCCCAAGCACCAAGATGACAGAGCATCACTTGCCCCAGAGCCCCTAGCTATACCTTGTGGCTAATAGCCACTGATGGACCTCTGCTCCATATGCTTATCTAATTCCCTCTTGAAGCCGTCCATGCTTGTAGCCGCCACCACTTCCTGTGGCAGTGAATTCCATGTGTTAATCACTCTTTGGGTGAAGAAGTACTTCCTTTTATCCGTTCTAACCCAACCGCTCAGCAATTTCATGGAGTGCCCACGAGTTCTTGTATTGTGAGAAAGGGAGAAAAGTACCTCTTTCTCTACCTTCAGTCGCACAGTGAAGATCCTTGTTACTGTAGCGGTAGCTGCCGCCAAAGCAAGGGTTTTTTTAAAAAAATCTGCACAGCCAATCGGAAACCTTGCTGGGCACAAGCTCCCACCTGGCCCCGCCCACTTGGTGGGGACCAGAGAAGATGTGGGTGGTTGCCATGTTGGGGGCCCCAGCTCTGTACTCCTCTCACATTTGCTGGCATTTTGCAGCCAACTCGACGGCCTGTGCTTTTAGGAACCCCGTCTTCCTCGTTTCCCCTTCCCCTCCTCCACTTACAGCGCAGTTCCCCGAGCTGCAAAGTTAGTATGGCTGTTCCTCAAGGCGATTGCAGAGAGGCCGGGCGTCGTGGTTGCTCGCAGCAAAATGAGACAAAAAGCCAGTGCTGCCGTGAAGACAGTGTTTATTCCCATACGAGCTTTCGCGGGTCACAGGCCACTTCATCCTGCCTTCGGGGTTGTGCTTTTGGACTCTCCCCCACCCACCCAATAATAATGTCAGATTGGTTTCCCCCAAGGCATTGGGATGAGGGAGCCAAAGGAAAAGAGCAACTGGATTTCTGTGTGTTGCCATTCGGAACAGGAGGGAGTGATTTAATGTAATTCTTCAGTGCTGTAGAGATGAGTGCCCTGCAGTGTTGGGAGAGGGGGAGAATGGTACCTGCCCCGACAATTAATGGCATTGTCTGAATGAGACACAAGATGAAGGTCAGTTTCTTCATTTCATTCTCCCAAAAGCCAGGAAGCTGGAAAGATGGAATGCTTGCTTGCTGAATTCTGGCCCACGCACACCGCGAATATCACCTTCCTATGTTTCTAATAAAGCACTTTACTAACCTGGTATTGCTGGAGCTAAACCCCAACTAAGTTATAGTTTAAAGAAGGGCAATGTATTTGACAATAGGTTTTACCACACTGTCATTTCCCTCACTTGTATGTCCCTGTTGCTCCAGCGGTTTCTCCCCCCTGTTCTGTTTGTGTTTTGCTCCCTCTAGTGGTCGATTCGATATTACACTGCTGTATGTCCAGCATAAAAACCTGCAGTTTAAATCTGCAGGGAGGTACGCCTGGTGTAAAATGATGTAATATCGAATCAACCACTAGAGGGAGCAAACACACGTGGAACAGAAAAGAATCCCAAAGCAATAGAAACACACGACAAGGAAAATGACAAATGTGGAAAAGCCCAGCGTTTAAACAAAAACCCTACAATGGTATCAAATTATTACTTATAGTATAATGACCATATGAGGATGGTATCTGAATTCCACAATGAGCCCAGTGTTGATTCCTGTGGGGCCCACAGAGAGAGAGAGAGAGACTTTACTCATGCACTTTCCCCATTGGTTTCAAATATGAAGAAAAGAAATTATGCTGAATGGCTCATTGTATTGTTTAATCAGAGCTTTCACTATAGTGGGCTCAGTTAGATGCCAATATCTTGGAAGAGTAGGGTTTAATGTTTTGTTCTTCACTTTAACTATGGTCCCCATGCCCTTTTAATTTAAAAAAAAAACCAAGTTATAATTCTAATAAGAAACTCAATTGCAAGTGGGTGAATAGTGGGTTGAAACAGTACAGAACAATCGACATTTTTATTGCAGAAGAATTCCGGAAGCATGAAGTGACCTAGGTTGGGGGGGAGATTTACATATGACCTTGAATGCATGGTTGGATTGGTTCAGCGGCCATTCCCTTGCCCCAAGGAACTCTGGGAACTGGGGTCTCCAACAGAAGTCTTGACACCCTGCCATACTACAATTCCCATGATTCTTTGGGGATGCCATGACAGTTAAACCAGTGTTATTCTGTAGTACAGAAATGTGTATTGTTTGCAAGAATAAACACGGGATTCTGAGAAATCAAAAAAGACATGGCCTCTAGCACCGAATTCCACATTCTGAGAATCTTGACCTTTAAAAAAAAAAAGTGCAAGTTTCCACTCCTCGTGGCTTTGACACTCCTGGTTTTGAGGACGCACGTGAAAAAGGAACCGGACAGGGAACCGAGCCCGATCTTTAGTAGTCAGGGGGACTTCCAGGGGTTTACAGGAAGAGAATCAGGAACAAAATGAAACCAAGCAATGAAGGATCATCCTTTCTAAAGTGATGATCAGCATAAATACAGTATATATAATCTATATAATATTTTTTTTGGAGCAATGGAAACTCTAGATGTATATTTATCACCTCTACAACCCTCACACTGTGTATGAAAAGGAAAAAAAAAGGATTGGTTAATGATGTATTTATTCTTGTGAATGTCGGTGCAAAAGAGAAATCTAAAAAAAAATCGCTGTCTGTTTTATGTTGTTTTTATGTTTGGGGGGAGAGAAGAAATGGAATGCATTTGTTTAAACACAAACTCACTCTTGGCGTTAGGGAACGGACAGGCTTTCTTGGGGGGGGGACTGACCTTTTTTAGACTTAGGATAACAAAACGGCTTCTGTTTGCATTGAATGTTTTGTCGTGTAAAGATTGTAATTTCTATTTTTTTAAAGAAAACAAAAACAGCCCCTAAATTTCCTGCTGGGGACCAGTCCACTTCGAAGATGCGGAGCTGGCGAAAGTTTATTTAAAAGAGAAGGGAGGGAGATGAAATTTTTCACGAACTCTTAAAGAAGTAATATAACGTGTATTAAAATCAAACCTTTCAATGAGATGTATTCTAGAGAGAGAGAGAGAGAGAGAGATGTATATCGCACAAGATCTTATGGGGCAAACACAATAAAGTGTTTTACAGGGTGAAAAAAAAATAACAGACTGGGTGTCTTTTTTCTCCTCGCCAATCAACTTTTTAAGCTTGTTGCTACAGTTCAAGAATTTGAGAAGAATTGCAGCAATTATAGGTCAACAAACAGGGGCCCTGTGAGGCTCACAAGGGGGGAATCCCATCTCTGCCCCCATTACCCAGCCTGGCACAGCTCCAGATCCCACCACCAGCGGTCGTTTCCTGCAGGAGCGCACAGGAGCGGAGCTCCGGCAGTAAAGAGCCCAGGGGGTGGGCACATGCAACAAGCCTCGCCCCCTCGCCTCCTTCTATCTTTTTTCCCCTCTTTCCCTCTTTCCCTCCTTCTTTCTTTCTTTTCCCCAAGGTTTGCACAAAAATCTCTTTAGCATCAGAATGGCCCCAATCTGCGGATTTAGGTATCCGCAGATGGGGGCCAGACTTAGGTATCCGCAAATGGGGGCCAGACTTAGCCACCATTCCAGGAGGGCCTGCAAATGCCATGTTGGACAAATGATGGGAGGAAAGCCTTGTTTATCTGTAGAACCAGGCGTCATTTCCTGCAGGAGCACACAGGAGCAGAGCTTCAGCAGTAAAGAGCCCAGGGGGTGGGCACATGCAACAAGCCCCACCCCCTGTTCCCAGCAGCCCTCAGTCAGAGCAAGAAGCAGCCAGGTAAGTTGCAGAACTCCCCCCAGCCCCCCGGTCCAAAACAGTCCAGTGGCACCTTTAAGACCAAGTTTTATTCAGGTACAAGCTCTCCCTCCTCTGTGAGGACAGATCTGCACGTCCCCCCCCCCAATAGCTAGCAATCCAAAACAGTCCAGTGGAGCCTGAGCGGTGGGTGTTGCCTTCTGACACACTTCCGGTGATGTCAGGGGGTGTGGCATATGCAAATAAGTTATGCTAATGAGTTATGCTAATGAGCTCCTGCACCTCTTTTTCTACGAAATGACCCCTGTGCAGAACTGTCACAAATGCCAAATAAGGACCTGCTCACAACATGGGAATCGGTTGATTAGGTGACTTTTTGTTTCTTTCCGGCTGAACCCCCATTGGGTCTGCTTCAGTTTTGCTGCTGTTGCTGCTGCTGGCATACGCACCTTTAAAGAATCTGAACCCCTGATGAATGACAACACGTCGGAAATCACACTCACTAAGTTTTAACAGGGTGTCATCATAAGAACAAGAGATCAGCCCCGCTGCAGCAGACCTGTGGTCCATCCAGTCCAGCATCTTCTTTCACATAGTGGCCAATCATATGTCCCCCAAAAGGCCTACAACCTAGAAACAGAGGCCAAAGCTTTCCCCCCAGTTGTCCCCCCCCCCAACATTGGCACTCGTACTGTCTCTGAAAGTGGAGGTTCCTTTTAAACCTTTCTGGCCAATAACCCTTGACTGTCTTATCCTCCACAAATTCGTCTAATCCCTTTAAAAGACCATCTAAGCCAACTAAACTATACACAGGAAGCTGCGTTATACTGAATCAGACTATTGTTTCATCCTTGGTTTTTATGCAGGACATAAAGCTATGTAATATCACAGTGACCACTAGAGGGAGCAAAAGGCATGCAGAACAGGGGGGGGACACCAAAGCAACAGAAATACACAGGTGAGGAAAAGCCCTATATCTGGGTGTGGATTCAGGGGCTCAGGTTGTGGACATGTTTTATATTTAGGCAAACAAAAAAGCTCGCTGTTGTATTTGCTCCATGCTGATTAATTCTGGGCCAATACATGGCTTCTTGAGCTCATTTTGACACTTCTCAATATGATGATTTATATATAATGATGATGATGATGACACTTCTCAATGCTTCGTGGAACTTCTGCAACACTGCTCTTCAAAATCACTCCATCTGCCGCTCCATTGCTCATGCCTACAATTCCAGTTGTGTCTGATTCTCGTATCATGACTATCTTTCATTTCAGGACAATGATCGCTCACAACCTTAGTCAGAGTCTGCAATTCTTATCCATGTCTTCTTTAATGTTGCTATTTCTTACTTGGTAGTTGTCAGAGAAACAGTTTGGTGTAGTAGTTAGGAGCACTGACTCTAATCTGGGAGAACCGGGTTTGATTCCCCACTTCGCATGCAGCTGCTGGTATGACCTTGGGTCAGTCACAAGTTCTCTCAGAGCTGTTCTCTCAAGGGCAGTTCTCGGGAGAGCTCTCTCAGCCCCACCTACCTCCCAGGCTGTCTGTTGTGGGGAGGGGAAGGGGATTGTAAGCCGCTCTGAGAAGGGTGGGGTATAAATCCAGTTTCATCTCTTCTCTTGTCCAGGTCCAGGCCTGGGCCCTGACCTGACTTCCCACCCACCCAGTGAGCCGGGGGAGGGGGCAGCCAGGCAGAGAAACAGCACCAAGTGAGCCAGTCAAGGGAAGGAGGACGGCCAGGGTGTCGTAACCAATGTTCCCTCTAAGCTGAGTTAGTGTGAGCTAGCTCACAAATTTTTAGCCTCCGGCTCACACATTTTTGTCTTAGCTCAGGAAGGAGGGCTCCAGAGCAAACTAACGTATGCAGCAGCCAAATCGTTTGCTCACAACTTTAACGCCAATAGCTCACGAAGTACAATTTTCGCTCACAAGACTCCACAGCTTAGAGGGAGCGTTGGTCGTAACCCCATCTCTTTCCCATACTGAAGCCGGTTACGAAACCCGCTCGACCAGGATGGCAGAATGCAGGCATGCCAGGGCAATGCAGGGCGGGCCTCACTGTAGTGAAGTGATAATTGAATATTGACGTTTTCGTTCCATTCTCCAGAGCCTATACCGCTACTCTGGGATGGGGGCGGGGGGACAACAGCCCCAGAAAGTGCATCAGCCGAGACCAAACATTTTCCTGGTGTATAGTGTTCCAAAAAGGCCTGGGGACACACAAGCCACCATTTGTGCAACAATTGACCTTGGGCCGGTCACATTCATAGAATCATAGAGTTGGAAGGGACCTCCAGGGTCATCTAGTCCAACCCCCTGCACAATGCAGGAAATTTACAAATAACTCCACACACACACACACCCAGTGACCCCTGCTCCATGCCCAGAAGATGACAAAAATCTCCAGGATCCCTGGCCAAATTAGTCCAGAGGAAAATCGCTTCCTGACCCCAGAGTGGCGATCAGCATTTCCCCGGGCGTGTAAGAAAGGGCCACAAGAACTAAGCTCCGAGGCAACCCTTCCTGCCCTCCCTCTCATGATCTGCCGAAGTTCACAGAATCTGCAATGCTTTCAGATGGCCATCTAGCCTCTGTTTTAAAAACCTCCAAAGAAGGAGAGCCCACCACCTCCCAAGGAAGCCTGTTCCACTGAGGAACCACTCTGTCAGGAAGTTCTTCCTAAAGTTTAGCTAAAAACTCTTCTGATTTAATTTCATCCCACTGGTTCTGGTTCGACCTTCTGGGACAACAGAAAACACCTCCACACCAACCATCCTCTATATGACAGCCCTTCAAGTACCCGAAGATGTACTCGCTCAGCCTAACCTACCTCACAGGGTTGTTGTGAGAATAAAATGGAGGAGAATTATGTAAGCTCCTTTGGGTCCCAAAAGGGGAAAGAGCAGTGTATAAACAAAACAAGCAAATAGTGGCGTACCAACTATGGGTCTTCTTTGCTACAGCGCTGGTGGCTTTTATGTGGGGTGGTATGTTTGACGAATGTACTATCACAGGGCAGATGGAAACTGGTAGATACGGGGTGGGAGTCATTCACTTATTTCCGTTACTTATATAGTCTGTTTTTCTCACTGGGGCTCAAGGTGGAGAAATCAATTCAATGAACAAGGTGGGACTTCCAACAGACACTGCAGTAGGATTTGACTTGTAGAACTCTGGAAGCGACCAGAGGAGAAGCAAAGCGTAAGTACTAACATGACGTTGATAAAGAGCCAGTTTGGTGTAGTGGTTAGGAGCGCAGACTCTAATCTGGGAAAACCGGGTTTGATTCCCCACTCCTCCACATGCAGCTTGCTGGTGTGACCTTGGGTCAGTCACAAGTTCTCTCAGAGCTGTTCTCGAAAGAGCTCTCTCAGTTCCACCTACCTCACAGGCAGTGTTCCCTCTAAGCGGAGTTAGTGTGAGCTAGCTCACAGGTTTTTAGCCTCCGGCTCACCCAGCAAATTCCCCCTCTGAGTCAGTCCTTCTCAGTGAAGCAATAGAGTTCTTTGAAAATTTTGGAGCTGTTTTATCAGTCCAACCTAAATGCAATATGGGTTACATATATACGGTTGCGAGAACGGTGGAAAACGATGGTTTCCATCAACATCGGACACAACCAGTGTTCCCTCTAAGCTGAGTGAGTGTGAGCTAGCTCACAGTTTTTTAGCCTCCGGCTCACACATTTTTGTCTCCGCTCAGGAAGGATGGCCCCAGAGCAAACTGATTGATGCAGCAGCGAAGTCGCTCGCTCACAACTTTAATGCCAGTGGCTCACAAAGTGGAATTTTTGCTCACAAGGCTCCACAGCTTAGAGGGAGCATTGGACACAACTACCCACCTTAATCAACACTACTACTAGTAGTAATCATTATCCTCAGGACGGTACTGATGTAGTGGCCCACGGGGGATTCCTTCCAACGAGCTACATTTTCCATTAACATTTCGTAAAATCTGCTTATTTCTACCGGGGGGGGGGGGGGCGCCCCTTGACATCTGAAGCATTGTGCAGGGGGTTGGACTAGATGAACCTGGAGATCCCTTCCAACTCTATGATTCGATCCCCCCCCCCACTAGCGTTTTTGTCGTTGTTTTTTGACCCAAGCAGGCCACCGTGGCCTCCGCTCCGACTATCGGCCCTCCGACCCGCCACACCTTCGTTAACACGCAATCATATGACTGTCAGTCGACTCTAAACACGCCCTGTCCCGGAGCACGCCGGGAGTCGTAGTCCTCGTCCCCATTGTAGCCTACGGGTAGCTCCTTCCAACGAACTACAACTTCCATGGCGCAGGGCGGCCGTCGGTCCGGGCTTCGGCGAGAGCGAAGGACAGCGGCGGGTGTCGCGGGCGCTGGGAGCGGCGTCGGCGGAAAAATAAAAGCAAAGCCCGGTGTGGGGGTAGGTTGAGCCGTATCGCGGGGGAGGGTTCCCTCTCGGCCCGTTAGGCCAGGGAGGCAGCTGATTGGCTGACAGGGGGGCGGGGCTTGCACAAGCACTTAATACAAGGAGAGGCTTTGCACGCCCGAGCAGAGTTGTTCGTGCAAGGAGCGTGCAAAGGGAGGTGTGGTGAGTGTGAATTTGGCTTTAATGCCCGCATGCTGACAGTGCTGTAGAGTAGATAAGATATTGCATTATCAGGCTAGATAGCTAATGCATGATTAGGATGCTACACTACGTTATATATTCTTCATCTCCAAGTGGCGTCGGTGATTTTTGAGCTGTGCTGTCTGCTGACTTGCTTTGCATTGCATTTCCCGTCGGGCAGCCTGGGATTCTTCCGGCTCCTCGGTGTCTGGTCTTTCGGCCCTGCCCTTACAACAGCCCTGTGGAGGAGGCCGGTCCGATCGCCTCTTGCGTGGCCGAGGGGGTCGAGAAGCGTGACGTGCCCGAGGGGGCGCTTGGAACTGCGGGCGCCTTGGTTCTCTCGGCCGTTGGGCTCAGCCAACTGCCCCGGAAAAGTCTGTTCGCTTTGCTTTCGCCTCCTCCCTTTGCACGTGAGGAAGAAGAGGGGCCGAGAGGGGAAGGGGTGCGAGGTGAAGAGGGTCTCAGGCCAGAACCAATGCTGCACCCCCGCCAGCAACCGAAGAGTGCTCAGGTGCAGTGCTTGGGTGTGCACCACCCTCTGGTTTTCAGTCTCAACACACACACACACCCCACTGGCCAACTCTTCCTGCCAGAGCGAAGTCTCCTTTCTGCAATGCTGCTTTCTGGGGCTTGGCAAGTTTTGAAGCTGATCGGAGCAATGTTTCCTCTAAGCTGAGTTGGTGTGAGCTAGCTCACAGTTTTTTAGCCCCCGGCTCACACATTTTTGCCTCCGCTCAGGAAGGATGGCCCCCAGAGCAAACTGATTGATGCAGCAGCCCAATCGCTCGCTCACAACTTTAATGCCAGTGGCTCAGAAAGTGGAATTTTTGCTCACAAGGCTCCACAGCTTAGAGAGAGCATTGGACACGACCAGTGTTCCCTCTAAGCTGAGTTAGTGTGAGCAAGCTCACAGTTTTTTAGCCTCCGGCTCACACACTTTTGCCTTAGCTCAGGAAGGATGGCTCCAGAGCAGACTAATTTATGCAGGAGCCAGATTGCTCGCTCACAACTTTAATGGCCGTAGCTCACAAAGTAGAATTTTTGCTCACAAGACTCTACAGCTTAGAGGGAGCATTGGACTCAACTACCCACCTTAATCAACACTACTAGTAGTAATCATTATCCTCAGGACGGTACTGATGTAGTGGCACGTTTTGAAGCTGATCGGAGCAATGTTTAAGCTGAGTTGGTGTTAACTAGCTCACATTTTTTAGCCTTCGGCTGACATATTTTTGTCTCAGCTCAGGAAGGAGGGCTCCAGAGCAGACTAATTTATGCAGCAGCCAAATCACCTGCTCACAACTTTAATGCCAGTACCTGCTCACAGGATTCCACAGCTTAGAGGGAGCATTGGACCAGAGCATCCTCGGCTCTGAAATGTGTACAATTTATTGTTCAATCTGTTGGCTAGCTTCGAGCAGGGGGAGGTGAAGATGGCTTTGGAAAGGAAGATCGGTGCTGTATTTTGCATCCATGTGCAAGGTTTCCTGTGCACGAGTGTTTGACTGTAGTCTCCTAGAGATGTGAAGGAGTGGAGTGAAAAGCTGTAGGAATTTGTGTGCGTGCCTGCCTCTAACTTAGGAACGGTTAGGAACATGGCCCTCTGTCTTTGAGCACAGGCAAAATAGGGATTTACAAGGAAGAGACCAAAGGCACGAATGGGTACCCATTGGTGCGTGCATGTGGAATTATTTTGAGTGACTTGTGAGTGTAGGCAACACATACGCATATGAACACACATGAAGCTGCCTTCTACACTGAATCGGACCCTTGGCTCCATCAAGGTCAGTATTGTCTACGCAGACTGGTAGCTGCTTTCCAGGGTCTCAAGCAGAGGTCTTTTACATTACCAACCGCCTGGTCCTTTTAACTGGAAATGCTGGGGATTGAACCTGGGACCTCCTGCATGCCAAGCAGATGCTCTGCCACTGGGCCACAGCCCCTGCCCAGGAGGTGGAGTTGGTTTATTAAGGGACCTTTTAAACTGTAATTTGAAGACTGGCCTGTGAATAGGGTGGGGGGGGAATGCTTACGTCTTTAACTGTAGCTTTACTATTGCTTTTGCTCACGCTGAATAATGCACTCTCCGTCCAATCCAGCAATTGTTTGCAAGTGGATTTTGCCCTTTCACGCAGCAAAATTCAGTTGCAAAGTACATTGAGAAGGGATGCAATATTGAGTGTGTGTGAAAACAACTTAATTAAAAACTAGGGTTGGGTGTGCCCAGATATTGCCCAGATATTGTTGGTTGGCTACCTGTTGTTCGGCTGTGATCAGATATTTTTCTGGAATTAGGGTTACCAGATGTCCTTTTTTGTGTGTGCCGGTCTTCTTTTGAGCACTTTGATGAAAATGTCCTCTCTTTTTTGGGTTGGAAGGTTAGGAATATTCCTTGTTAGTAGCAATTATTGCAGCTTAAATAGGAGGGGCATTTAAAATGAGATTTGTCCTAGTGATCACTTGTTTGAAAGTAGACAGGCAGGCAATAATGTCCTTTTTTGCTTTTTCAAAATACGATAACCCTACCGGAAGGCCCCGGCTTTTGTGACCTGTCAAAACTGGAAGCTTCTTCAAACACAAATGATTAGGCTCCCAGCAAATGTAGTGCCACTGCCTTTGGAAACAGCTCCTTTTTATTTTTGCATTGCTTTTATTTTTTTCCCTATAAGGTTATTCTAGACTAAAAGCCACAGTTTTGTGAATAGCTTCTGTTGATAGAAATCTCCCGTAACATAGACAAGCACCTGAGCTATATCTTTGCCAAGTTAACGAATACTGCCTTTTTAAAATGAGTGTCAAGCTATATGGTGATTAGTGTGTCATTTTTTGTTCTAATGCTAAAATGGTTTGTTCAGTCAACTGTTTCATGGGCGAGGGGGGGCTGCAAATAATATTCATTCCTCTATTTACACATGAACTGGGGGGATTCATTGGGGGTCCATTCTCTAATCTTCGACTTTAGATGCGACAATTGAAAAATCCAGTTTTGCTGGGATTCTGGAACAAAATGAACAGAAAAATAAAGAGAAATGTGGGTTTTATTGTTATTTTTGAACCTGTAACTCCAAAAGAGAAATGACCAGATGCAAAGTGGACTTCCAGTGTTGATGCAAAGGTTCCAAATAACATGCAACAAAACAAAAGGCCTTTGCACTTAATAACAACAACAAGAACACTGGGTGTACGATTGTCTGTTTCCTGAGCTGCCTTTCATTTCCTTCTTTAATCTCGAAGGTGCCACAAAACTGAACTCTTCCCAAGTGGATCCTGCAAAACTGATTCTGTTTATCCGACTTTTAATACCCACCCAAAAACAGGCAAACCGCAAACTTGTTTAGCAAAACAAAACAAAAAGCCAAAGTTCTGGCTCAACAGCTTCATGAGAGGTCAGTTGGCCCTGACCGTTTAAAGGAGGGGTGTCGAACTCATTTGTTATGAAGGCCACATTTGACATAAATGAGACCTTGTTGGGCCCGGCCATGTGTGTCATAAGATGTAATGCCAGCTAGCGGAGATATAAACTTTATAAAGGACACAAACGCAAAGGGTTTCTTTTACTTAAAATAAAAACATGCTTAAAGCATTAGCACTCTTGCAATATTTTGTTTACTTAACAGTGTCTGATAACTGACACCTCTTGCTCTGAATTATTCCATCGAAATGTCTGTGCTGTTCGAGTCTTGAGTATGCAGTTCAGGTGTGTATCTGTAAGGTGCAAACCTACGATGATGCAGCAGCAGCAGAACTGGAAGAAGCAGAAGACAGCCAGTTCCACTGCGGGCCTGATAGAAACCCTCTAGGGGCCTGATCTGGCCCCTGGGCTGCATGTTTGACACCCCTGGTTTAAAGGGTTGGACCTCCTGGGCGTTCTGTGGCGAATTGGGTGTGGCTGCCTAGGATCATACCCTGCTCGCCGGTGGTGACCATGCAAATCCATGGGCACGAAGGAACGCAAAGGGCGGTGGGAGAGAGAGGACACACTGAGCCCTTTCTTTTTTTTGGGAGGCCCTTTGTAACAGCTGCCTGATGCAGGGGGTGTAAAATTTTAAAAAGAAAAGCAGCCCCCCCCATACTTGGGGGAAATTTAAAGATGCAGTATCCCCTTAGAAGCTTGGGGGGGGGGTCCTTTGCTGTTCCAGAGATGTTCCCTCTTGAGCTGTGAAGCAGGGTTGCGTGTGTCCCGGTGATAATGCAAGGATGCAGGAAACAAAGCAACAGTTGGAAGCAAGCAGGAAATGAGAGCAATCTGTGTGGGGAGCAGAGGTCATTTGGGGGGGGGGAACGCGGTTCCCCCGGGTGAGGTGCAGGGGGCGGGGCACATGACGAAGCCCCGCCCCCTGCTTCCGGCCGCCCCGCTTCCGGCCCTCATTCAGCCAGGAGGAGGCAGGAGAAGAGGGAGGGTAAGTTGCTTCCTCCCCGCCTCTCCCCACCCCTGCCTGCCTGGGGCCAGGGAGATGGAAACCAGTTGTAATTCTGAGTGATCTTTAGCCCTCACCTGGAGATTTGCAACCATGGTTTCCCCCAACAGACACTAAAGGGAAATTTATTTTACCTCAGAACATCAACAGCAAACTGTTTAAAATGTTAGAGGGAAAGGCCAGTGAGGCCGCATATGCAAATGACCTCTGTGTTCTGAGGCAAAGGTGAATCAGGCCACATGTGCAAATGACCTCTGTGCTCTGACTGGCTGGGGGGGGGGGGGGGGGGGGGAGAACAGAGGGATCTGTGTTTCCTCCCAGTGAAGAAACTGGCTTTGGCTGTGTTGGCAGGCATGGTTTTGCTGAAGCGGTCTGCGTAGAGAAGAGATGTGTTAATTCGGACTCTGGCTGTTTACTTCACACCGGCTTTTGCACGGCCGTAAGTAAGCCTCTTACTGTGATTTGGGGGGGGGGGAATGTGTGGGGCATCCTCTTTGTTTACCGTCGCCTGGCATGGATGTTCCTCTCCCAACACTTTGCAGGAAAGCCCCCACCGGATTGCGTTGGTGGGTGGGTGTGTTTTTTCTAGCCACCCCATCCTTTGATTTTCTCGTTTGCGTGGAATACTCCTCCTTGATTCCCTGTGCCTGCCTGCCATCCTTGACGTATCCGGTTTAAACTTATGCCTTAAGGCATCCTAGGTCTCAAATGGACACACACACCCCTCTCTGTCTTCCTGAGAGCCGGCCTGGTGTCCTGGTTAAGAGGGGCAGGCGCTGATCTGGAGAGCCAGGTTTGATTCCCCACTCCTCCTCCGCATGCAGCCAGCGGGGTGACCTTGGGGCCAGTCACGGTTCCCTCAGGACTCTCTCAGCCCCACCTACCTCACAAGGTGCCTGTTGTGGGGAGAGGAAGGGAAGGCGATTGTCAGTTGCCTTGAGACTCCTCAAAGTAGACACAAGCGGGGTATAAAACCTACTGTTCGTCTTCTTCAAAACCCCTTTCACATGAAGCCTTTCCCACAACCCTTTGTCTGGTGAAATTAAACCTGGAATGTATTTCCTTCCCCTGTATACCGCCTCCGATATCAGTAGTCTCTCTGTCCTGCTTCTCTGAGTTGCATTTTGGATTTTAAGCTCAGAGTGGGGGCAGAAAGATCCCTTAAGTCCCAGCCAACCTTATGGTTCCCCCGTAGGGTTTTCAAAGCAAGAGACATTCAGAGGTGGTTGGCCATCGCCTGCGTCTGCTTTGTGACTCTGGTCTTCCTCGGTGGTCTCCCATCCAAGGGCTAACTCGGACTGACCCCACTAAGCTTCTGAAATCTGATGGGATTGGGCTAGCCTGTTCAGGTCGGGGTGCAATAAACTCCCCCCACCCATAAAAGCAAGGACTGCTTTGTATGTGTTCCCTGCAGTCACAAGTCACTCTCAAGATTCCGCATGCGTACACACACATCAGGTTGTACCTATTCCTGCTTTTGGTCTCCACTTCCCACACCCTCTCCCCTGTAAATCCCTGTTTTGCTTGTGCTCAGAAACAGCGGGGCATGTTCATAAGTTAACAGGGAGGTGCACACACAGATCAGGGCAGGTGAGGGTGTGACGTTTGCACGAATCTCTGTCAGGTGTGCTACAGGGGGAGAAGGCCGTCACAGCTTTGTGGGCTAGACGTTTGTCAGGAGTTGGGGGCGGCATGTGTGCGTGGTTGGATTTGTGCTCTTGAACGCCAGCACAGAATATGCACACTGCTCTGTCCGTGTCCTTTTTTTTTTTTTTATCTCCAAGGACTGCATCTCCCATCCCCGCTCTGTCAATCTCTGGTCAGATTTCTTGGCCAACCAGGCTGGTGTTGAGAATGCACAGTTGCCTCTTTGTCTCTTCCTGCGTTTGGGGCTTGGGGGGGGGGAGGTTTCCTTGGAATGGCACAAGAAGTCTCTTGTCTGTTTGTTGGAGTGGAAGGCTACGGCCGCTATTGCGGGGACAGATCGCGTGGGTCGCATGAGCTGCTGTAGAAATCTACCGGGGGCGGGGGGGTGGGGGCCTCGGGCTTGATGCAGCCCCCGAAATGGAGGATCTCTTCTTCTGCATCAACTTAGTATTGTCTGCTATCCTCAATCTATATGGGGTTTTTACCAGGCGACAGAAGGGTTCCCCTCCCAAATCAGGAGGAGGAATTTATACCCCACCCTTCACTTGGAGTCTCAGAGTGTCTTACCATCTCCTTCCCCTTCCCCTCCCCACTACAGACACCCTGTGAGGTAGGTGGGGCTAGATTGAAAGTCATTTTGTTACTTTAAGAACATAAAATATGACTATGGACATTTTTACTTGGCATGAAATTATCACAACTCGCATATTAAATATATAGTGTATCCAAACAGTTATTACAAACAGAATACCCGCCCACATGCAAAAACAAAACTGAAACCTTTTTCTTTTCTCGTGACAATAGCACCTCCTAAAGGAAGAAATGCATCTTGTTCTTGCATTGGAGAGTTCAGTTTGTAACCTAGGACTTGCTTCAATCTGATACCATATATATATATTTTAGAAATGATTTGGAAAATATTTGAACACCTTGTCTTAAAATATTTTATTCATCATGTTAAAATAAAACGTTCCATAATCAATTTCTTTTCTTTTCTTTTCTTTTTTCAATTTTTCCAATTTTTCAGAAAAAAACAAGGCTTCAGGGAAAGAACGGGAAAAAAACTGGTTTTTCCCCAAATTTTTCCGTTTTTTTCTTGGGTTTTCACATCTCTAGGTGGGGCTGAGAGAGCTCTCTCGAGGACTGCTCTTGAGAGAACTGTGGCTTGCCCAAGGTCACACCAGCAGCTGCATGTGGAGGCGTGGGGAATCGAACCCGGGTCTCCCAGATTAGAGTCCGCACTCCTAACCACTACACTGAACTGGCTCTCAGTCTCTGCCCCAAGGAGATTGCAATCTAAGATTTGACAGAAGGGAAGGAGGACTATCGATCACTGCTTAGGCTACATTTAGGGCTGGAGTGGTATCGAAGGAGTCACAAGAAAGGCTGGGGCTTGAAGGGGGGAGGAGGAGGGAAAGGTCCTTTGAATCACTGAACAATATGAAATGTGGCGTCTTGGTTAAGAGAGTCGGACTAGTATCTAAAAGAACCCAGGCTCGAATCCCCGCTTGTGCCATGGAAGCTAGCTGGGGTGACTTTGGGGCAGTCACACCCTCGGCCTAACCTACCTCACAGGGTTGTTGCGAGGATAAAATGGAGAAGAGGAGAATGATGGTGGAAGCCGCTTTGGGTCCCCTTTGCGGAGAAAGGCAGGGTATAAATGAATTAAATAAATAAAGGTTGCTGGTTTCTATTTTTATTTTTTTAGATTTTCTCCTCTAGGGGCCAGATTTGGCACAAGGGCTGCCGGCTGTCAATCATGTTAAGGGGGAGGGGAAACCCCCCCCTTTTCTCCAGGCATCCTTTCTGGCCCAAACTTGTTGGTCTGCCCCCTAAGCTGGCAACTCACCCCAGCTTTGCTTGTTCCTTGCAAATTTTTCTCTCTTCCTTTTCCTAGGTCCTGCATAAGGAAAAAACCCCGCCTGTGAGTGGATTCTACAGAAGAAATGGCAGGTAATGAGGCCAGAGCAGCCTGACATTGAAGGCAGCCCCGAAAGAACCCCCCCTTTAAAAAAACCCCTCATCATCAGTGTTCCCTCTAAGCTGAGTGAGTGTGAGCCAGTTCACAGTTTTTTAGCTTGCAGCTCACACATTTTTGTCTTAGCTCAGGAAGGGTGGCTCCGCAGCAAACTAACTTATGCGGCAGCCAAATTGCATGCTCATAACTTTAATGCTGGTTGCTCACAAAGCAGAATTTTTGCTCACAAGACGCCACAGCCTAGCATTGCTCATCCTTGGCTGTGATAACACACACTGAATTATCCACTTTCAAACTGGACTTTGCCAGTTCACACACAGTAAAATCCTGTTTTAAAGTGGATTGAAAGTGGATTGTTTAGCATGTGTGATCCGCAGCCCTAGTGTAGCGTCTTTAGATTGACCGACTGTCGCATACCCATGAGTGACAGCAAAACCGACATCTGCTGCACGGGCACCAGGGTGCCCGCTGAGTGTTTTTGGGGAGTGGGTGGGGCCAGGTAGGGCTCTTGCCCAGCCTGGCTTCTGATTGGCCATTGGAGATTTGATTGGCTGTGCCGATTTTTAGAAAAACATCGCTTTGGTAGCAGCCGCCACCACAGCACAAGGATCTGCCCTGTGTGACTGAAGTTAAGCTGTGGCAGCCATTTTGTGGTTGCGCCTGGCTAGACATGTAAAATTTCCGGAAATTTTGAAGCCCGGGAAAAAACCCGTTTTTTCCTGGGGTTTTTTCGGGAAAAAATGGAAATTTTCGGGAAAATTGGAAAAAATGCTACATTAGCATTTCTTTTGTCTTTTCTAGCTTGAAAGTCATTCTGTAACTTTAGGAACATAAAATATGACTATAGACATTTTTACTTGGCATGAAATTATCACAACTAGCATATTAAAAATATAGTGTATCCAAACAATTATTACAAACAGAATACCCACCCACACGCAAAAACAAAACTGAAACTTTTTTATTTTCTTCTGACAATCGCACCTCCTAACGGAAGAAATGCATCTTGTTCTTGCATTGGAGAGTTCAGTTTGTAACCTAGGACTTGCTTGTCCTCAGTGCACAGAAATTAGATCAATCTGATACCATATATTTTAGAAATGATTTGGAAAATATTTGAACACCCTGTCTTAAAATATTTTATACATCATGTTAACATAAAACGTTCCATAATCAATTTTTTTTCTTTTCTTTTTTGCAATTTTTCCAAAAAACCAAAAAGGCTTCAGGGAAAAACCGGGAAAAAAACCAGTTTTTTCCCGAATTTTTCCGGTCTGGGGGGTGGGTGCCCTCGAGGGGGGGGGGGGTCCCCCGTTCCCGTTTGGGGGGCCCCCCCCCCCCCCCGTTGAGTTCTGCCAGCACAAAGCACCCTTTTACACGTGCCACTCTCTTCCTCTCCGTCTCGGCTTCTTTCCCTCTGCAGAAAAGGTGAACAACTTCCCACCGCTCCCTAAATTCATCCCCCTGAAGCCGTGCTTCTACCAGAACTTTGCTGACGAGATTCCAATCGATCACCAGACACTGGTGAGGAGGATCTATCATTTGTGGATCTGTAAGTTCAAGATACAGCTGCTTTGGCGGGGCGTGTGTGTGTGTGTGTGTGCATAGGCAAGTGGAGCCTGGCCAGAGAATGCCGTGTATTCAGTATTCAGACAGGGCTCTGTGTATATACATTGGGGGAAGAGACACCAGCTCTCGCTCTCTTTTAAAATGAGTAAGTTTAAGAACATCAGAAGAGCCCTGCTGGATCAGACCAGTGGTCCCTCTAGTCCAGCATCCCATCTCACACAGTGGCCAACCAGTTCCTCTGGAGAGCCAACAACAGGGCATAGAGGCCGAGGCCTTCATAAGAAGAGCCCTGCTGGCTCAGACCAGTGGTCCATCTAGTCCAGCATCCCGTCTCACACAGTGGTCAACCAGTTCCTTTTGGAGGGCCCACATCAGGGCATGGAGGCCAAGGCCTTCCCTGATAAGAACATCAGAAGAGCCCTGCTGGATCAGACCAGTGGTCCCTCTAGTCCAGCATCCAGTCTGACACTTCGGCCACCCAGTTCCTCTGGAGGGCCGACAACAGGGCAGAGAGGCCGAGGCCTTCATAAGAACCTCAGAAGAGCCCTGCTGGATCAGACCAGTGGTCCCTCTAGTCCAGCATCCCGTCTCACACAGTGGCCAACCAGTTCCTCTGGAGGGCCAACAGCAGGGCAGAGAGGCCGTGGCCTTCCTCCGATGTTGACTCCTGGCCCTGTGTCGTGTACCTAACCAAACAAGCTTCTTTGATTGATGGGGCAGTCAGGAGGTCGTCTCCCTGTGGCTTAATTCCCAGGCAGGGACATATGGGCGAAGATGGTCCCGCAGTTAACCCGGTCCTGCAGTTCAGTCTCGGGATGCCAGCGGAGCACAGTCTGTTCCTTGTTATGTAGTGGTGGCTTTCAGCGGGTGAGGCCTGATGAACTGGGCAAGCTGTCCATGTGCAGCCTGTAGACAAGCTGGGCGGGGCGAGTGAGTCTGGGGTGTAATTAGTGCCTCTCTGTGGGAGTCTGTGGTTCCCAGCACCTTGAGAGCGAGCGGCTGTCCATGAGGCCCCTGCTGAAGAAAGTACCTGGACCCCGCTGACCTAAACAAGTACCGCCCTTGTGGCCAAGGAGCTAAGAAGTTTGTGTGGAGGGAGAGAGAGAAGGCACAGAGTCCGAGAAGCAATCTTCTCGTTAGAATCCTATAGAAGTGCTGTGAAATGCCAGCTTGGTGTCGTGGTTAAGTGTGCGGACTCTAATCTGGGAGAACCGGGTTTCATTCCCCACTCCTTCACTTGCAGCTGCTGGATGACCTTGGGCACGGTGGTCCACGCTTTGTTTACATCCAAGTTAGACTACCGTAATGGACTTGACATGGGGCTGCCCTTGGAAACAGTCCAAAGTGCTGTCAAGATGGGATACAGGGATTGTTTTCACCCCAGTGCCGAAAGATCTGCGTCGGTTGCACCCTGATTCATGTTTTATGTTGTGTTTTGAATGCCAGGTTTTAAAAACTGCACTGTTGTTTTTTTTTAAGCCCCCAGAGGGGAGTTTTTTATTATTTTTCAAAACTACAAAAAACTACTACAGAAAAACAGGAAGGGGAACTACATATACAGGATAAAGTAAAGATACCCACAACTACCTAAAAACCCAAGAGAGGAGATCATCAATAGCTTATTCACAATGAAACTTTCCTTCGTTTAAACATAACATAAACTGAGTCAATCATTATCAATACATTTTCTTTTTCTAGCTTTTACAATTCACTGTCTGAAGACAACATCCCCAAATCTTCTATTTTCATCTTTCCCGAGGCACCATACAGAGTCCTTCAGCCTCTAGTTCTCTTTTTATCGTCTTTTTCGGAGCTTATAAGAGCTTTTTGGAGACGCCGCCCCCTTCTTGCCACTGGACTTGCTGTCCTCTGATCTTCCCAGTTGATCTTTTAAGAACTCTTTAGCTTTTATGACGGAGTCAATCTTTTCCTTTTTGTCTTTGATCTTGAAAGTGATAAAAACTGCACTGTTGTAAGCTTGTGTTGTGCTTTATTTTGTAAACTGCCTTGGGCGGGTTCCCTGGAGGGGGAACATAATGTTTTTGTTTTAAATTAATATAAACTTAATGTAAGTGGTTAAACTTGGATTTTCTGGGTGCAGAATTGTATCAGTCGCACACATCCCTAAGTCTAACGTTTGCCTTTGAAGGCCTCCTAGAACTAAAGACTGCACGGATTCCATCCAGTGCATAGTTAACCTGTGGAGCAAAAGGTGGGAACCTATGGAACAAAATGTGGGAACCGATGGCCATATGTTGAGTGGTTCTGAGTAAGAATTAGATGGGGGGAAATAGCCCTGCTAGCTCAGTAGAACCTCCATGGTCAGAGGCAGTGTATCCTAGAAGAAGAAGAGATTGGATTTGTAAGCCGCCCTGAGACTCCTTTGGGTAGTGAAGGCTGGAGTGTAAATCCAGTCTCCTTTCCCTTCCCCTCCCCACAACTGACACCCCACTCCTCCACTTGCAGCTGCTGGTGTGACCTTGGGTCAGTCATATGTTCTTTCAGAGCTGTTCTCTCAAGGGCAGTTTTCGAGAGATCTCTCTCAGCCCCACCTACCTCACAAGGTGTATGTTGTGGGGAGGGGAAGGGAAAGGAGATTGTAAGCCACTCTGAGACTCTTTCGGGTAGTGAAGGGCGGGGTATAAATCCAATCTCTTCTTCTTCCTGTGAGGCAGGTGGGGCTGAGAGAGCTCTTCGAGGACTGTTCATGAGAGAACAGCTCTGAAATAACTTGTGACTGACCTAAGGTCACACCAGCAGCTGCGAGTGGAGGAGTGGAGAATCCAACCAGTTATCCCAGATTAGAGTCTGTGCTCCTAACTACTACACCAAACTGAACACCAGATGCTGGTGACAAGAGGGGAGAGCTCTGTGTGGGTTTCCTGGGGGCATCTAGCCAGAAATCAGTTGTCACAGAAGAGGCTGAGGGGGGGTCTTTACGCCTCTTCCGCTTGCTTTCTAAGAACCTCGGCCTCTCAAAATGGGGATGTTGGAGTCACATTTGGTGCCACTATTATGAGCCCACACATTCCACCACACTGAGGTACGGCCCCTCCACAGAGCATGGGAGCCGTGTCACTCCGAGAAGGCCTCAGCCGGCCTTGAGCTGCCCACCTTCAGACCCTCCTCCTTTCCCTCCACAGTCTACTCCGTTACGTTGGGTGTTAATCTCATTGCTTGCCTGGCCTGGTGGATCGGTGGCGGTTCCGGTGTGAATTTTGGTTTGGCCATCCTCTGGCTGGTCCTTTTCAGCCCCTGCAGTTACGTCTGCTGGTTTCGGCCCATCTACAAAGCTTTTCGGTAAGTGCTGATTCTCTTTCACCCCCTCCTGTTGAAAATCCACACAGCTTGTCCTTTTCCCAACTGTCAAGAGAACTTCACTAGCCTGGCGTCGGGGGTCGATCAGACCCCGAACGAGCGATTTGAAAAGGCAGTAGGCCCTAATGTGTTGCTTTGAGGATAATTTATTGCGGGCGATATTCGACTGATGTCCTGAAGCCGTTTCGTTCTGGCCTCCTCCGTTTCTGTCAAATGTGCGATCAGAAACTTATGAAACGTTCAGACCGCAGAACCATCTGAAAGGTACTCCTTTCTCTGGACACTAACCTGAGAGCTGGAAGCTGGCCGCACCTTTCTGTAACATGGGTACACAGAAGCTATCTGGGGTCCTCATTCCGTATTTCTTTTCATTACCTCAAATCTCTTGGGAGTTATGAATAATAAAAACCTCACCATTTTCGGCATCCGTATGAAGGAGTTATCCTGTCTCTTTGGGGATACTTTTACCAGGCTGATGTTCTTTGGACCCCAGTGCCTTGTGTGAGCCCGTTGTCTGTCCTTTTTTTAAAACCATGAAAAGGACACATGGGGTTATTTAGACCCCAGTTGAATTGAAACAAGGGGGAACCGCAGTGGCTCAGAGGTTAAGACGCTGGGCTGCAGACCAGAAGGTCTGTAGTTTGGCAGTTCGATACCCGAGTGCCGCATAACGGAGTCAGCTCCCATCTCCACCCCCAGCTCCTGTCAACCTACTAGTTTAAAAGCAAGAAATTGCAAGTAGATAAATAGGTACCACTTAACAGCGTTCTGTGCGCCTCGGCATTTAGTCACGCCAGCCACATGACCATGGAAATGTCTTCGGACAGCGCTGGCTCTTCAGCTTGGAAACGGAGATGAGCACCGCCCCCTAGAGTTGGATTCGACTAGCTTTCGAGCAAGGGAAACCTTTACCTTTACTAAATTGAAACAAATGAACAGAGTTGAACGCACGTCCCCGTCTTCTGTAATCTATTCAGCTGTCTAGCTGCTGCTATTCTTGAGGATAGTTTCGGGAGGGTAGCCATGTTGGTCGGCAGTAGAAGAGTAAGATTCGAGTCCAGGAGCACTTTGTATAAGCTTTTGAGAGTCAAAGCTCTCTTCATCAGATACGAATAGGAATGAAGACCTTTGTCCTTATATCCCAGTGAGAAGGTGGGAGGGGTGTTGTGAAAAAGGGAGTTAGGATGCAGAGAGACAGTGCAGTTTTGTATCTGACAGAGGGAGCTTTGACATCTGGAAACGTATACCCCCCAAATCCTTGTATCTTTGGGACCGTCTCCTCCAATATGTCCCCAGAAGAACGCTGAGATTGGTGGATAACAACTTGCCAGTGATACCCGGCCCTAGGGAGGTCCAGCTGTCCTGGCCCTGACCTAGTGGAATCTGCAAAATAACATCTGATGCAGTTCCGCAGGGACTGTAAGGCAGATATGTTCTGTCAGGCTTTTAGATGAGGGCAGCAATGGGGTGGTTGAGACTGGCACCCTCTCTTTCTTTTCTATGGCCCAGGGGTCATTTTGTAGAAAAAGAGGTGCAGGAGCTCATTAGCATAACTTATTTGCATATGCCACACCCCCTGACATCACCAGAGGTGTGTCAGAAGGCAGCACCCACCGCTCAGGCTCCACTGGACTGTTTTGGATTGCTAGTTATAGTGGGGGGGACGCGCAGATCTGTCCTCGCAGAGGAGGGAGAGCTTGTACCTGAAGGTGGGCCGGGGGTGGGGGGGGCTCTGCAACTTACCTGGCTGCGTCTTGCTCCTTGTGGCCCGACGGAGGGCTGCTGGGAACAGGGGTGGGGCTTGTTGCATGTGCCCGCCCCCTGGGCTCCTTATTGCCGGAACTCCGCTCCTGTGCGCTCCCGCAGGAAATGACCCCTGCTATGGCCCTCACGTACCCTTCCCTGCCGTGCAGGGACAGCGCTGTGGACAACCAGCACGAACTGCATTGCCATCTTGGATGGATTTAATTTACTGTTTCCGTTGGTGTTCTTAAGAACGTAAGAGAAGCCAATGTTGGATCAGGCCAATGGCCCATCCAGTCCAACACTCTGTCACATGGTGGCCAAAAATACCAGGTGCCACCAGGAGGTCCAGCAGTGGGGCCAGGGCACCAGAAGCCCTCCCACTGTTGCCCTCCCCCCAAGCACCAAGAATACAGAGGATCCCTTGCCCCAGCCTGAGCGTTCCTATCTATACCTTGTGGCTAATGGCCACGGATGGACTTCTGCTCTTAATTATACATTAATTGTATTTTTAAAATGTTTTATGAGGCTGTAAATTGCCCAGAGCCCGCTTGCAGGGTGGGCAATCAATATGAAATAAATACATAAATGTTCACATTAATTTCTTTAAAATGATCGTTCGGGTCCAGAAACTTGAGGCATAAATCCCTTGACGGAGCCACAGTCTTGGCTGAAACATGGGACGCAAATATAAAATATAATAACATTAGAAGCGCGCTGTTCACTTTTGGGAACGGCGTGTTGGGGATTTGCCAAATCTGTCCTCTGCACACGAGATCAGAGAGAGGACTTCCTTTCTGGTATTCCTGGGAGCTCCTGTGTGGTCCCCACCAAGCCCCGGCTGGGATTGTCCCCTCTGGCCTGGCTTTTCCCTTCTGGAATAATCTCCCCATTTTTAATTTTTTTTTTGCTTTTCCTTTAGTAGACCCCGAGCTCTTCTAACATGGCATCAGAGAGCTCTTTCCCCCTGATAATCTCTCCCCAAAGCCAGATTACTGTCAGCTCATCCCTTTAGCCCGAGAGGCATGTGAGCTGATGACGACAAGCCAGCAGTGGAGACGCGGGGTGGGGTGGGGGGGAGGTACCTCATCTGCTTCCCACTCGGATCAGCCCGGTGCTGCGATGCCAAAGGGGGAGAGCCAGGATCCTGAGTCGGTAGACGACTGAAGCACTGTGCTCCTCAGTTCTTTCAATTAAAAACGCTTTCTCGAAAGGGTCTGTAGGAAGGAGCGTTAGTGTCCCGTTTCTGATTGTTCCTCCGGTGTGGCGAGCTTGGAGCAGGGACTCTCGCGGAGGTGCAGTAGGCAAGTAATCGACATGTTCCCTGGTCCTTGTGGCTCACTACCTGACTGGTGGAAGTGTCTTGGGTTCAGTCCCTGGTGTCTCCGGTCAAAGGGTCCCAGTGTTGGGGGTCATTGTGCCTCTCGATGAGTTGCTGCTCTGGTCTCGCCTCTGCTCTGAATTTCTGAGTTGAGGCTCACCGGATCCCCGAGTTCACTAAGAAAAAGAAGAGATTGGATGTATACCCCGCCCTTCACTACCTGAAGGAGTCTCAGAGCGGCTTCCAATCTCCTTTCCCTTCCCCTCCCCACAACAGACACCCTGCGAGGTGGGGGTGAGAGAGCTCTTTTGAGGACTGCTCCCGAGAGAACAGCTCTGAGAGAACTTGTAACTGGCCCAAGGTCACACCAGCAGCTGCATGTGGAGAAGTGGAGAATCAAACCCGGTTTCCCCAGATTAGAGTCCACCGCTCTTAACCACTACGCCAAACTGGCTCTCACTAACTGTCCTCAGTGTGTTCTGCCACACAATGACTATTGATTTGTCTTATCGGGACACACTATGCCTCCCTTACCCAGTGACAATCTCGACTCATTATGCTGTCTTCAAAATGTGGTATGGGATAGTGATCTTGCACAGGGAACAGTCTCCAGGTCCCACCACCCCCTTTTAGTCCTGAAGGTTGCTAAGGTAGCCTGCAGGTGGCTAGGCTGAGAGACCGTGGCCTGGCCCTAAGGTGGCCCGGTGGGCTTCCAGGCAGAGTGGAGACCTAAACTCAGGTCTCCCCTCAGGCTGACGCTTCAACTGCTGTACCACACTGGTTAAATTTGTCCCTCTCCTCTTCCTCCTTCTCCCCAGGTCGGACAGCTCTTTCAACTTCATGGTTTTCTTCTTCATCTTCGGAGCGCAGTTCATCCTGGCGGTCATCCAAGCGATTGGGATCGGTGGGTGGGGAGCGTGGTAAGCGGGGAAACTTCTGGTCCATTCTTTTATTGCTTTGGCTTCAAAAAAAATTTTTTTTAATCAAGGAAAGTTTATACAGTCATTTTGTAAACGGAAAATAGTATTGACACCTGTGACGGACTATAGAGAGCCAGTTTGGTGCAGTGGTTAAGAGTGCGGACTCTAATCTGGGAGAACCGGGTTTGATTCCCCACTCCTCCACTTGCAGCTGCTGGGTGACCTTAGGCAAGCCATAGTTCTGTCAGAGCTGTTCTTTCAAGGACAGTTCTGGGAAGAGCTGTCTCAGCCCCATCTCCCTCACAGGGTGTCTGTTGTGGGGAGGGGAAAGGAAAGGAGTTTGTAAACCGCTCTGAGACTCCAAGTGAAGGGCAGGGAATAAATCCAATCTCCTCCTCTTTCTCCTCTGTTAGTGCCTCACAGAGTCTGAGAACCTTTGAGTGACAGGCTTCTTCAAATGGAATTCTGTGGAGAGTGTCAGTTAAGAAATGACAATTGGGAACTTACAGTTCAAGAAGAGACAGTTTAGCACTCACGGAGGACTGGGAAGGATCACAGAAGATTCCCATTCAAGCTGAAAAGGGACAGAGCTTCTAGTCAAGAGAAGTAATCCCTGACCAGTGAAAAGGGAGAATTCTTTAAACAGGAGTGATCCCCGGTCTGTGTAGAGAGAAGGATTTTGGGAACATTGTTGTACATTCCTGCCTTCTAAATGTGAAGTTTCAGTGAAAATCAGAAACCTATGCATTGCGAGTTAAAGCAGAAACTGAAAAGAAAGCCTCTCTCAAAGTTTCAAAGACCTTGTGGAAACGCTAAAACTCGTACTGGTTGGCAACAAATTATCTGGGGTTAGTGTGAAAACTCTTTGCGAAGAGTCGGACTCGACTGTGCAACTGAACAACAACAACAAAGTGTGAATCAAAGTTACCTCAGTTTTTATGATCTGTTCACCTTATACGTCCCACACCTTATTCCACCTGACATTTTCTCCTCTAAATTAAATGAAACATTTTGTTTATTTGGAACTTTCAAAAGCCTCTCGTGTGCCGTTTCAGAAGCAGGATATAAGAAGGTGATTTGGTCCCTTCCCTCAGTTCCCTGGGCTGGGCCAGCATCAAAATATATGTCATAACGTGACTGGGTGGGACAGCCATAGACCAGCAAATAAGAAGAAAATAGATGTAGGGGCTCCTCAGCAAGAAAGAAGGAACAAAGGGAAAATCTTGTACGTGAGGGAAGAGAGCGAGATCACCATAACACTTTTCCGGCCAAAGATTGTATTCAGAGATTTCATTGTGCACACCTCAAAACAGAGCATTCTTAGTGGTGGCACCAGAACATTGGATCTGTCTTTCCTGGCACCAGATGAAGTCCTTCTTGTAGTTTAGGAGTTCCTAGTGGCCAGCTTCAGTCCTTGGTTCTCGCGTCTGCTGAAGATCCGTTTCTTTATTCCTATGTTTGTGTTTTTACAAGCTGCATCTTAGGTTATGTTTCAGCAGATGTTTTCATGATTTTTAAACGTTTTTATCTATTCAGACGGCTGGTTGTGTTTTGTTTTCACTATTGGGATTGGAAGTTTGGTTAACCTTTCTTCCCACCCCCAAGCTGAAAAGCAAAGCTTGTAAAATACTCTTTTCACTTCTAAATTATGAGTGCTTTCTCAGGGGGTGGGCCAAACATAAGCTGCTTTGAATATATACATCCATGAAGGGTTTGTCATTTAGCTAAAATATTTCAAAGAACACAAACACTCAGGACTGTCGTTCCAGAGGGTAGCCTTGCCAGTCCACAGTGGAAGAGCTGGGTTCGAATCCAGTAGCACCTCAGAGACCAACAAGATTTGGAAGGTATGAGCGTTTGAGAGTTAACGCTCTCTTCGGAGGTTTATACCCTGAAAACCTTGTTGGTTTATAAGGTGAGACTGGATTCGCACCCAGGACCGTATACCGCAGTACCCTTCTCATTGTCACCGAAGCACCAAAATAACTACCGGATTTGGTCCTAGGCGAAGAAAGTGTCTCCCCTGTATCTTAGCTTGTGTGTCTTTTTGGTTTGCTCAAGGTTTCGAGTCCCTGTGGTTAGGAAGATTCTGTTAATACGTGGGATCAGACTCCAAATAAATTTCGCAGAATAGCAAAAACGAGCTGCGAATACAACCTGGCTCCCGTGCGGTCCCTTGCGTGTTACTAAGGCATCTCTCCTTGTCTGTTGCACTCTCTTCCAGTGGGTGGCTGGCAGCCGTGACTTTTTTCGGGACCAGCGCCGGGGCTGGTGTGGTCATGCTCTTTCCTGCCGTGATGTTTACACTGTCCGCCCTTGTGATGTTCGTCTGTCTCCTTCGGGTAAGTGGGGAGGGATGATGAGGGGGCGGGCGCCTGTTAGGTAGTCCTACAGCGGTAAGTCCCAAAGAGTGTGCCCAAGTTGGCTAGCGTGCAGCATGAGATTAATTTAAAGGCTCCCGGGTGTTTGTCTAGTGAGGAGGTTGCCTGCCGCGCCTCTGCACGTCACAGCTCCAGCCTTAAGTCCGGCCAGTTGTCTCTTGGGGGCAGCTGGGGAAATCTAGTCATTCCCAGTTCAGGAAGAAGAAGAAGAGATTGGATTTATACTCCGCCCTTCACTCGGAGTCTCAGAGCGGCTTACAATCTGCTTTCCCTTCCCCTCACCACAACAGACCCCCCCCCCCCCCGGGGGGGGGGGGGGGGGGGGGGTGGGCGGAGAGAGCTCTTTCGAGGACTGCTCCTGAGAGAACAGCTCTGAGAGAACTTGCGACTGACCCAAGGTCACACCAGCAGCTGCAAGTGGAGAAGTGGGGAATCAAACCTGGTTCTCCCAGATTAGAGTCTATGTTCCTAACCACTACACCAAACTGGCTCTCAGCCTGTTCTTTGCAAGGGCTCTCAGCCTGTTCTCCCCGTACATTCCCCCAAGAGCACTGAGATCGGGGAATTTCCATCGCCTGGAGGTTCCAGGCCCCCGGAAAGTGAAGTTGACCCAAACCAGGACTAGGGCGTTCTCGGTGGCGGCTCCCACCTGGTGGAATGAGCTCCCGGAAGAGACTCGGGCCCTGCGGGACTTAGTGCAGTTCCGCAGGGCCTGCAAGACGGAGCTCTTCCGCCAGGCTTTCGAGGGGGAGCCGCCGCCGCCACTGTTCCATCAATGATATTTCCAACCATCTACCCCATATAGTAGGGGTAGATGTCGCCCAATAGAGCTGGGGGAACATTCTTCCTGGTGCCTCTGCTGTAAACAACCTGCCGCCAATGTGTGGATGTTGGCCATCTTGGGTTTTATGTAAATCAATTAGCACCAAATTTTATGTCAGATATATTGTTTTATCATGCTGTTGTTTGTATGTATATTTTAACCTTTGTAAGCCGCCCCGAGCTGAATATTGGATGGGGCGGGATATAAACCCCAAAATAAAATAAATAAATAAATAATAAAGGGGGATATCTGTCAATCCTTTAGACAGATCTTCCAGCCAGCCTTTGGTGCTGGGGTTCACTGTATGCTTCAGTCCTTCAGATATCCTGGCTCTCATAGAATCATAGAATGTTAGAGTTGGAAGGGACCTTGCAGGTCATCTAGTCCAACCCCCTGCACTCTGCTCTAAGCCCTATAGCAGTGACGGCGAACCTTTTAGAGACCGAGTGCCCAAGCTGCGACCCAAAACCCACGTATTTATCGCAGGGTGCCAACACGGCAATTGAACCTGAATACTGAGGTTGTACTTTAGAAAAAAACAACTCCTACGTTAACTTAAGATGATCCAAACAAAGTAAGGAAAGCCATCCCAAATGCTTTTGTTGACTTAAAATTATTTGGCAGAGAATTTGACACTTTAATGATGGTCTGGGCCTGGCTGGGGCGATGGCACGCGTGCCCACAGAGAGGGCTCTGAGTGCCGCCTCTGGCCCCCGTGCCATAGGTTCGCCACCACTGCCCTGTAGGTTTCTTCTACCTGGATAGCCTAGGCTAAGCAAGGCTGATCTCTTCAGATCACGGAAGCGAAGCAAGGGTCGACCCTGGCTGGTACATGGATGGGAACCCTCCAAGGAATCCCAGAGCTATGACACAGAGGCAAACAGTGGCAATCCCCCTCTGAATGACTCTTGCGTTGAGGACCCTACGGGGTTGCCTTGGGTCAGCCGTGACTCGACAGAGCTTCCCACCACCACCAAGTCCAACAAGCAAGTCCCGAGGATGTGTCTAAGGGTCAGCCCTTGCATTCTAGGGGCAGAGTTTCTGTGGCACCCGTGTCCCATGCCACTCTGGCAGTCCCTGAACTGAGGTCTGCTGGCTTCCAAATGCCAAAATATACTCAGTGGCATTTGGGACAGATGGTGCAGTAGAGTGTAACAAGAAGAAGAAGAGAAGAGGTTGGATTTGTACCCCGCCCTTCACTACCCGAAGGAGTCTCAGAGCGGCTGACAATCTCCTTTCCCTCCCCCCCCCGCAACAGACTCCCTGTGAGGTAGGAGGGGCTGAGAGAGCTCTTTCGAGGACTGCTCCTGAGAGGACAGCTCCGAGAGAACTTGCGACTGACCCAAGGTCACACCAGCAGCTGCACGTGGAGGAGTGGGGAATCCAACCCGGTTCTCCCAGATTAGTGTCTGTGCCGCTAACCACGACACCAAACTGGCTGTTTTCACCCTCCCGTTTTCTCTCTCCCCCCCCTCAGGTCCACCGGCTTTACCGTGGGGGAGGCGGCAGTTTCCAGAAAGCCCAGGAAGAGTGGCACAGCGGCTTGTGGAGGAACCCGCCGACTCGGGAAGCCCAGTACAACAACTTTTCGGGGAACAGCCTCCCGGAGTACCCGACTGTCCCCAGCTACCCCGCCCGGAGCCGTTAGCGCTGACCTACCGCCAGATGCTTTATTATTCAGGGTCATCCCAAAAATGTGTTGCTGGTACTTTGGGGTGGGTGGGTGCTGAGGTAGAATAATCTACGTTCTCCTATTTTTTTTTTCAACCCTTCCCACCCAATTTTTTTTTTTTTACATTTCCCCTTTCAGCGATTGCAGGAGATCGAGTTCTTCGACTCTTGTCCCATGTTCTTGGCCAAGAAATGGCCAGCAGACGGTGGGTGCCAATGTTTGCCTAGTTCTGTGGCAGGGGACAGGGCCCACAGTTTCTGCTCACCGCCCTCCCTGCTTTTGCCAATGGATACGCGGCGGGGGGCGCATACCCCCACCTCTAGAGGCCCAGTTGGTTTACGTAGATCAGCAGTCCACTGCCATGTTCCTCCGCGGGGAGGAGATGTAATCTCTCTTCCTTCTCCTGATCCGCCCCTTTTGTGGCTTAGCTCACTCTGTTACGTTCCAAATACCTTTTGAGCTCTTGTACTGGTTCTTAGGAGAGGACAAACCATTTACTAACCCGTAATCGACACAAACAGCAAGGATCCCACAATGAAAATGGTTCTTGGATTGTACTGGGTTAGATTGCCTAGGGGGAAGAACTGCAAGGGGTGGTTCTTTCCCCTCTAATTTTTTTAAAAAACACCTCTCTTCCTGCAAGGTGAAAGCTAGCACCTTAGGAAGAAGAGTTCCAGCCTATCCTGAGGTGCTAATTTTCCCACATGCGAGGATTCTTGTTTCACAAGGGAATGATTGAGACACGAGATCAGGTCCGGATGTTTTCATGGTGGACTCGCGCCCTCCCCCCCCAAGTGGCTGTTAGTATCCCAGGTCCCGGTTTTCCCTTGGCAACTACAACGGGTTCTAGCGCCCACCACAACAGGCAGGGCACCGTGGGGCTGGAACCCTCAGCACGTGATATACAGATGCCTTTCGAGAAGCACTGCACGGTGATCCTGGATCAGCATTCTTTGCACTGGGCGTCTTCCAAACAAGGGGTGAATACGTTTCCAGCCGACTGCTGGTATAGTGGCCCTAGAACCCCTGGCCCCGGATTTGGTTTCCTGCCCCCGGATTTTCTTCGCCAAGGTACAAACGGTGGAGGCTGACTTCATGTCTTGCAAAATGGTCACATTCTAATGGGTAACTCGTTGTGCCTCAAGTGCAGCGTGGGTCGGTTCCTCTCCAAACACATGGGGCCGTGCCTTTCCAGAGTCTTGGCCCACTCCCGCCAGCCCACATCCTTGCCTACCACTTTGGCCATTGCCAAGAAACCAGAGTCCGAATCTCTCTCTCTCGTGGGGTCTGCATTGATCCGAACGCGATACCCTTTGGGGAAAAAATGTTGTGCAATTGACGGGTGATACTGGAGAAGACCACAAATGTGAAAACTGGCTTCCTTATCCCTTGGGAACAGGAGGCATGGGAGGAAGGAGAAGACTGTGACTGCCCGACGAGGACAGGTGTGATCGTGCCTTACCTGATTCGAATCTCTTGCACCGTTCTGTCCCCTGGCTTGGTTTATACTGGAAGCATTTCTGTATTCCTTCAACCCTCCCCCCAGGATATATGTAACATGGAAAGGAATAGTGCCTGTCCCAAGAAGGTTTTGTACATTTCACAGGACGGTACCTGTTAACGCTAGAAGCCAAAATCTCTTTGAACTCCTTGTTTTGGAAAATAATTTTTCCGGGGCCTCTCTCTCTCTCTCTCTCCTCATGCCCCAAAGCCGGTTTGTTTACAGGACTCCCACGAGCTCTTAAAACATTCCAAATGCAGCGCTGGGTTCCTGGAGTCCTTAATATTTTTTTTGGTGGTGTGTGCAATTTTGCCCCCCCGTCCCTAGGGGGTGCTGCCATTTTGAAGTCTGAAGGCAGCCCGGGTGGCCACGTTCTCTTAGAACTGCTTTCCTGCTGCTGTTTTGCCTTATAAGAGTGGCTGTTTCGATGCCTTTAGGTTGCCAAGAGTGCCCTGGGGGGAAGCGGGGGGGGGGGGTTGTCCCTTCAATCGCTGCTTTCTGCAGTAGGGAACGGATTGTGGCCGGCGGTCAGAGGTGGCGGCCAGGATAATTTTTCTGAGCAAGGAAAGGTTGGGAGTCCAACTGTTTCCCCTCCACCACCACCACTCCCCGTCCAGTTCCTTCTGCTAAGCCATGGCATGCGTTGCCCCGCTGTCAGATACCAAACCGAGCGGTTTCTTCACCCCTCTCTCAGCAACCGTCTTACTCTCTCTCTCTCTCTCTCCTTCCCCGCGGTGACTTCTTGGAAGTGCCGTCTTCTGGAAAGGGGGAAGGGGAGAGAGTGGTCGTTCTCGGAGTAACCCGCCGCGACGTGGGTCCGTCGCCTTTTGGGAGAACTGGATACGTCCCTCGGCTCACCAGTTTGCCCCTCTAATTGGCCAACACTTTGCCATATTTTGGTAGACGTGAGATCTCCAGCCTTTTGGAGAGAACTGGACCGCACCCCTTAGGTAACCCATTGCCATCCGTAATCGGCCAGCCCTTTGCCATATTTTGGAGGCGGTGGTATATCCGTGTTTACAGTGAAGGTGACTCAAATCTTCTGCCCCGATTTGGGGGGTAGGGTCTCTTCTGTTGGCTGCCAGGCACGTCTGTAGCCAAGGGAAGCAGGTAGACTTGAGAAACTGTTGGCCAAAGAGCTTTGGTGGGATTCCTTGGAGGCGTTTCCTTCGACTCTGCTTTAAAGCCGTGTGAATTCTTCTGGCTTTGCCCTCTTTTCGCCTTCCCCCTTGGAAATCCTTGTTTGTGACCGTAACACCTACCCCCCAACCCCACCCCATCATGCTCTGCTTCTCCCAAGGTTGGGCCGATTGCTTCCATTTTAAGAAGTCGCCTACTCCAATCACTGCCTCAGCCATTGTCTTAATAGAGCGATGATTCGTCAAACCATGTCTCTTGTTTACATTAGGATGCAAAAGCGCCAATTACAGATTTTGGGAGGAATTAGTGCGACTAGAGCCATGTGCATGTGTGTTTTTTAAAAAATATCTCCATCATGTTCCGGGTTGGGGGTTTTTTGCATCGTGGTGTGATCTGTTAACGCTCCCCCTGCCCCCGTTGAAAATAAATCTAAGTTTGCCTACGGACATGGCCTCTACCCATGTTCATGTGTTTTTGTGTTAATAGGTCTGGCAAGAGTCCAAAGTATTGCACCTTACATGACTTTGTAATCGCTGCGATATCTCTGGGAGGTAGGCTGTCGGTGAAGGGACTGAACTGGAGTTGAAACATGAGCATTCTATAAGGCCTTGAACGGTCAGGGACCAATGTATCTATGGGACCGTCTCCTCCGTTACGTCCCTGGAAGGGCATTGCTCTCCTTGGACGGCAACACGCTGGTGATTCCTGGCCCTAAGGATGTCCGGCTGTCCTCAGGGCCTTTTTGGTCCTGGTCCCAACCGGGTGGAACTCTGCCAAATTCCATCAAGGCTCTGCGGGACCTTATGCAGTTCTGCAGGACATGCAAGTCAGACATATTCCACCAGCCTTTTGGTTGAGGACAGTGACAGTTTTTAGGAGGGATGGGGCTATTCATAAATTTAATTAATCTCACTTTCCTCGCTTGTGTGTCCCCGTTGCTTCAGGGTTCATTTCTGTTTCCTCTAGTGGTCGATTTGATATTTTGCTCCCTATAGTGGTTGGTTTGATGTTACATCGTGTTTTGTCCAGCATCTCTCCCTGTAGATTTAAGCTGCAGGTTTTTATGCTGGACATACAATGGTGTAATATAGAATCGACCACCAGAGGGAGCAAAGAACAGCAAAGAACCCCAAAGCTCCAGGAAACACACAAGCAAGGAAAATGAGAAATGTGGAAAAGCCTTTGGGAAGCAAGCGTGCTCACTGGGGCCTGATGCAACTAATGCAGCTGTATCCCAGAGCCAGGAGGCAACATCAGGGGGAAGCCTCAGCCTCTGTGCCTTGTTGGCCACGATGCGAAACAGGATGTTGCACTAGATGGACCACTGGTCTGATACAGCAGGGCTCTTATGTTCATAAGTGTCGAACTAGGATCTGGAAAATCCAGGTTCAAATCTGCATTTGTGCCCTTGGGAAATTGCTGAGCGACCTCGAACCAACCACACGCTCTCGGCCTAACCAACCTTCACAGGGTTGTTGAGAGGATGAAGTGGAGGGGAATGGTGTAAGCCACTTTGTGTCCCCATTGGGGTGAAAGGTGGGATATAAATAGAGTAAATAAATAATAATAAACCAAAGAGGTTCAAATTCTTCCATGAAATTCACTGGGTGGCCTTGGGCCAGTTGCTGTCCCTCAGCCTTGCCTACCATGTGGGAGTGTTGTGCGGGTAGGGGAAGAGTGGGGTAAAAGTATGCTAGACAAGACCACCCATGCCTGTGGAATGCCCTAGGTAGACTGCTGTCGTGCGGTTCACTTGGTGCTGCCTTTGGAGACTGTTCCAAAGTTTCACTTTGCCCCAAATATGGGCTTGTTGGCATTTGCTGACGTTCAAAGCCTGCTTTGTCACCTGTTTCATTCTGGACACGCTTAAGGGCTGGGTTTCTTCTGGCCTGAACCGGTTAGGGGCATGCCCACCTTCTCTAGGTGCCAGCTTTCCTTGCCCTTTGCAGCAGCTAATAAAGCTGGACATTGGTTGCCACGCTTGTTGGGGGGGGGGCACCCAACTTCTGGAGCGCTTCATGTGGGGGAGTTTTATTCCCCCCGGTGTCTGTTTGGAAACTGGCCAAGGCTAGGGTTGCCAACCTCCAGCTGGTGGAACTCCGAAAACATCTGTGATAAAAATGGCGAAGAGTCAATAAAGATAAGTTGCGAAAACATTTGCTAAAGTATTTCTATAGTTCCATGAGGAATATCCTCCGGTCATTGCTCACACGCTAACGAATACTGCGCGCCATAGTTCTGTCAGAGCTGTTCTCTCAAGGGCAGTTCTCGCGAGCGCTCTCTCAGCCCCACCTACCTCACAGGGTATCTGTTGTGAGAGGAAGGGAAAGGAGTTTGTAAGCTGCTCTGAGACACCTTTGGGTAGTGAAGGGCGGGGTATAAATCCAATCTCTTCTTCTTTTACCTCACAGGGTCTCTGTTGTGGGGAGGGGAAGGGAAAGGAGTTTGTAAGCCGCTCTGAGTCTCCTTTGGGTAGTGAAAGGTGGGGTATACATCCAATCTTTTCTTCTCTCTCAGCCCCACCTACCTCACAGGCAATGTTCCCTCTAAGCTGTGGAGTCTAGTGAGCAAAAATACTACTTTGTGAGTTACTGGCATTAAAGTTGTGAGCAAGCGATTTGGCTACTGCATAAATTGGTTTGCTCTGGAGCCATCCTTCCTGAGCTAAGACAAAAATGTGTGACCCAGAGGCTAAAAAACTGAGCCAGCTCACACTAACTCACCTTAGAGGGAACACTGCTCACAGGGTGTCTGTTGCGGGGAGGGGAAGGTAAAGGAGTTTGTAAGCCGCTCTGAGACTCCTTTCGGTATTGAAGGGCGGGGTATAAATCCCTCCTCCTTCAAAAATCAAAGTGTTCAGGCTTTTTTGGGGGGAAAGTTCCCTGGTTTTTGTTGTTTTTTTTAAATCTATTGCTGTTTTTCCTCCGTAATCTGAGATTTTACTTTATTGGCAGCATTTGATTTTTAGGTGGACTTTTCTTTGGGAAGCAGCCTTGCTGTGTCCAAAGGCCGGGTACGAAAGGTTGCAGGCGTGAGATGTATAATGCTAGACAGATGCAGCCTTGCTTGGGGAGCTGTCAATAATTTCTGACATTCTGTTCTTCCTGGATTTGGGAGAGCAGCTGTCGGCTCCGGTGAAGGGGAACTGGGGGGGTGGATATAGCACTCTGTGTGTGTTATTTTTCCATGTTGTACCCTGACAGCTGTGTTTGGCACTTGGGGTGGTGCCAGGAAAGGGATGTCAGAGTTTGGCCCCCCTCAGACTGTCAGGCAAACCCTGCTGAATGACACACACACACACACCATTTTGCTGACAAAGAAACCTGAATCCAGAGTCTCTACTGTCTACTGGAGTTGTATGAGTGGAGGAGAACCGATGACCTCTTTCGCAGTAAAGGTAAAGGTTCCCTTGCTCGAAAGCCAGTCGAATCAGACTCTAGGGTTGCGGTGCTCATCTCCGTTTCAAAGCTGAAGAGCCAGCGCTGTCCGAAGACGTTTCCGTGGTCATGTGGCCGGCATGACTAAACACCGAGGAGCACGGAACGCTATTACCTTCCCACCGAAGTGGTACCTATTCATCTACTTGCAATTTCGTGCTTTCGAACTGCTAGGTTGGCAGGAGCTGGGACTAGAGACGGGAGCTCACTCCATCATGTGGCACCCGGGTCTCAAACTGCTGAACTACGGACCTTCCACAGCCTGCAGTTCAGCGTCTTAACCACTTGAGCCACCGCAGCTTTCGCAATACTGGGATTTAAAGTTGCCCCCCTAAGGCTGAATTGGCAAAAATCGAGTGCCGGTCTGTATTTTGACGTTTTATCTGCCTTGAGAGGCCACTGGGTTTTTAGTGGTTAGAATGCTGGACTAGGAGACCTTGGTTCGGATCCCCACTTTGCCAGGGAAGTTTGCTTGAGTACCCTTGAGCACTGTAAAAGAGCGAGAGTCCAGTAGCGCCTTGAAGACTAACAAAAATATGCAGCAGGGGATGAGTTTGTGTGAGACTGAAGGAGTGAGCAGTGAAACATTAGGAAGAACTTCCAGGCAGAGGAGGTCCTCAGTGGAACAGGCTTCTTCGGGAGGTGGCGGGCTCTCCCTCTTTGGAGGGTTTTTAACAGAGGCTACCGCAGACTGTGACAGCAGCCATGAAATTAAAAGACGCCTGCTCCTTGGGAGGAGAGCGATGGCGAACCTAAACAGCATGATAAAAAAAGTAGAGACATCACCCTGCCAACAAAAGTCCGCATGGTCAAAGCAATGGTATTCCCAGTAGTCATGTATGGCTGCGAGAGTTGGACTATAAGGAAGGCCGAGCGCCGAAGAACAGATTCTTTTGAACTATGGTGCTGGAGAAGGCTCTTGAGAGTCCCTTGACTGCAAGAAGATCAAATCAGTCAATCCTAAAGGAAATCAACCCTGGCTGTTCCCTGGAAGGCCAGATAATGAAACTGAAGCTCAAATACTTTGGCCACCCGATGAGAAGGGAGCACTCACTGATGCTGGGAAAGATTGAAGGTCAAAGAAGACGGGGACTGCAAAGGATGAGATGGTTAGACAGTGTCATCGATGCAACGAACATGAAATTGAGCCAACTTCGGAGGACGGCGGAAGACAGGAGAGCCTGGCGGGAGATTGTCCATGGGGTCGCGAAGAGTCGGACTCGACTGTGCAACTGAACAACAACAATAACCACCATGCTGTATGGGTCCCAGCTGGGTATGGAAGAGTATGAGGAAGATGAGAAACAAAGCAAAGGATCCAACATCTCTCAAGAGCTTATTGGGGGTGTGGGGGGGAGGTATTTGTGAATGTCCTGCATTGTGCAGGAGGTTGGAATAGATGACCCTGGAGGTCCCTTCCAACTCTAAGGTTCTGTGGCTCACAAAAGCTCCTACCGTGCCATATATCTTTTGTTAGTCTTTCGGGTGCTACTTTTCTACTGCTACAGCCAGACTAATATGGCTACCCATCTTGAGTACCTTTAAATCACACAATCTCAGCCTAACCTGTACAATCTGTGGATATAATAGAGCAGGGGTAGCCAAACTTGCTTAACGTGAGAGCCACATAGAGGAAAAAAGTCAGGTGTTTGAGAGCCAGAAGACATGAACAAATATTACACGTTTTTACTGAAAAATATGCAAATTTGCATATCAAATTAAAGAGACCAATGCCTTCTCTGAGCCAAGCCAGTCTGCCAGTGTGGCGGGGCTTGGGGAACACATTTAACCTTAGATGGGGAGGGAGGAGAGAGAGAGAGACAGAAAAAAGTGGAAAGAAAGCAAATAGATGGAAGGAGAGGTAGAAAGAAAACTTTAAATTTAATTGCATCTTCCATGCCCCCACGCTGGCTGTCTTGGCTTGGAGAAGGGATTTAAAGAGACAAATGTCTCCTCCCAGCTCAGGAAGGAGGGCTCCAGAGCAAACTAATTTGTGCAGCTGCCAAATCCCACGCTCACAGCTCTAATGCCAGTAGCTCACAAAGTGGAATTTTTGCTCACAAGACTCCACAGCTTAGAGGGAACATTGATCTCCAGCCACCACCTGGAGATGTTGGCAATCCTAGTTGCAGTCTACCTCTGATTAGCACGCCCGGATAGACAACAAAACTGGAGGAGAGAACTATGGACTGTGGTAGGTTATCTACCCGCACAACAAGGGAAATGTTGAAGTTACTCTAAAGAATTGCCATAGAGGACCTCACTAAGGGAACGGGAAACGGGCACGAAAGAGTTAAGGGGCCGCCGTAAGTGAGACTCGCCACTGTCACAAAACTCGCCCGGCCTCCGCCTCCGCCAAGCCCGCTTTCCCGCCTCGCTCCTCCCCACTCCAAGCCGCCGGATTCTCTAGCGCGCTTTACGTCACCTCTTCCGCCTCCTTCCAAAGAGGCAAAAAACCCGACTGAAAAGCCGCACTACCATCACTTCCGAGCCCTATGCGATTCCTCTGTTCTTTGAGACATTCTCTTGGGTCGTATCTGCATTTTGAAATCATTTTCGTGCTGCTGTGGCACCTTCTTTCTCTACGCTTGCTTGAATGTTGTTTGGAGAAGATGCTTTTAAAGGAGTGCAAAGGTGCAATGACAGTGGAGCCGCCCCAAAGGACGATAAACATATGTGGAAGTGTGAAAGTATGCTAGCACTGTTCAGGTGTGAAAACGACACCAAATGTAGACAGCTTTTTTGAAGACGGAGACAGGAGGCTGGGACATCGGCGGGAAAGACAAATGCAGATTTCGCCTTGCCCGCACAGAGACAGAATAACAGAACTTCCATGCGGGCGTCCTCAGAAGTATAACACAGGAAGTACTCCATCTTTCTGTGTTATACCTCTGAGGATGTCAGTCACAGTTACTGGCAAAAGGTCAGGTCCTACAATGCCAAGACCAACCCGGAAAATCTACAGCAACTATTCAAGAGGGCTTTTCTGCATGGAATAAGGCTGCACAGTTCAAAATGGTTTCCCAAACCTACTGAACTCTAATATAACTGTTCTGTTGAAGACTAGCAGGAGGGAAGGTGGCACGGTGTAGCCCACTCTCATCAGATCTCGGAAGCTAAGCAGGGTTGGTACTTGGAAGGGAGACCACCAAGGAAGACCCTGCAGAGGAAGGCAAGGACAAACCACCTCCGTTCCTCACTTGGGGAAACTGGAATGCTTTGTGTCAGAGGAGATTGTAGACGCTGTGGGCATTTCAGAAACTTGGTGGGATGAGGACACTCCGTGGGATACAGTGATTCCTGGATATAAATTATATCAGAAGGATAAGGAGGCAAGGGTCACAGATGGAGTGGCTCTGTATGGCAGAGGAGGTATACAGTCCATTAAAATTGAGAATCTAAGAGAAATCGATTCACTTACAGAAATGTTACGGGTGGAAACAGTGGGCCCAAAAGAAGAAGAGATTGAATTTATACCCCGCCCTTCATTACCCAAGGGAGTCTCAGAGCGGCTTACAAACTCCTTACCCCTCCCCACCCCACCCCACAACAGACCCCCTGTGAGGTAGGTGGGGCTGAGAGAGCTCGGACAGAAACTGCTCTTTTTCAAGGACAGCTCTGACAGAACTATGGCTTGCCCAAGGTCATCCAGCAGCTGCAAGTGGAGGAGTGGGGAATCAAACCCGGTTCTCCCAGATTGGAGTCTGTGCACTTAACCACTAAACTAAACTGGCTCTGGGTTAACTCTGGGAGTTTATTATCACACACCAGACCAAAGGTAAGAGGATGATTTAAAACAAAGTTTGAGTCCAGTGGCACCTTCAAGACCAACAAAGTTTAATTCTGGGTATCAGCTTTCCTGTACATGCACACTTCTTCAGATGAACACGAATGCTTGTACCCAGAATAAAATTTTGTTGGTCTTAAAGGTGCCGCTGGACTTAAACTTTGTTCTATTGTTTCAGACCAGCATGGCTACCCACCTGAATCTATCTTCAAGGATGATTTTAAAATAGCAAAGGAATTAAGGAAAGAAAGCAGCTAGACAAAATAACTGCATCATAATGGGTGATTTTAACTACCTGAACATTAATTGGGTCAATGTGTTCAAGTCAGAAGAAAGAGATTGGGTTCCTAGATATTCTCAATGACTGTGCCATGGAGCAGATGGTCACAGAGCCTATGGGGGGGGGGGGCACTCCTGCACCTGGTCCTGTGTAATGCGCAAGGCCTGGTGAGAGATGTAAACCTGATAGCACCAAAGTCATTAACATGTAGAATTCACTGCCGCAGGAAGTAGTGGCAGCTACAAGCATAGCTTTAATGGGATTGGATAAGCATATGAAGCAGAGGTCCATCAGCTATTATCCACAAGTTATAGATGGAACTCTCTGTCTAGGGCAGTCAATGTTCCATCTAAACTGTGGGTCCTTGTGAGCAAAAATTCTATTGTGTGAGCTACTGGCATGAAAGTTGTGCGTGAGCGATTTGGCTGCTGCATCAATTAGTCTGCTCTGGAGCCATCCTTCCTGAGCGAAGACAGAAATGTGTGAGCTGGAGGCTAAAAAACGGTGAGCTGGCTCACACTAAACTCAGCTTAGAGGGAACACTGGCAGTGATGCTCTGTATTCCTGGTGCTGTGGGGGGCAACAGGGGGAGGGTTTCTGTAGTTCTGGCCCCACTGGTGGACCTCCTGGTGGCACCTGGGTTTTGGCCACTGTGTGACAGAGTGTTGGACTGGATGGGCCATTGGCCTGATCCAACATGGCTTCTCTTATGTCCCTATATCTGTTGGGGCTCAGAGTAGAAAATCTTCATTCTAGGGTTGCCAGCCCCCCTCCCCCCACCCGTCTGGGTGGGGGGTCCCCCGCTTTTGCGGGCTCCTCCCCACCACCGTCCAGCAACCCCGCCTGCAAATGCCCTGAAATGGGGCACAATGACATCACCCAGATGTGATGTCATTGCACTGATAGCATTGCACAGCGATATTCTAGTTAAGAACATAAGAACATAAGAGACGGCAATGATGGATCAGGCCAATGGCCCATCTAGTCCAACACTCTGTGTCACACAGTGGCCAGAAATACCTGGTGCCATCAGGAGGTCCACCAGTGGGGCCAGGACACTAGAAGCCCTCCCACTCTTCCCCCCCCCCCCAAGCACCAAGAAGACTGAGCATCACTTGCCCCAGAGCCCCTATCTAGACCTTGTGGCTAATAGCTACTGATGGACCTCTGCTCCATATGCTTATCTAATTCCCTCTTGAAGCCGTCCATGCTTGTAGTCGCCACCGTTTCCTGTGGCAGTGAATTCCATGTGTTCATCACTCTTTGGGTGAAGAGGGACTTCCTTTTATCCGTTCTAACCCGACCACTCAGCAATTTCATGGAGTGCCCACGTTTGTCTCTGGGCATGTCTGGACTTGTCTGGACTGGGTACATTACAAACAGTAAAGAAAATAAAGCTGCACAGAATGCATCTTAAATATCTGGCTTTGACGTAATCCACGTCTTGTATATATAAATCCACACACATACCTAGGAATTAAGGCGTTTTAAAGATGTGCACGCGCATATATATATATATATACACACACACACAAAAACATGCCCCTCACATGGACGCTCCGACAACCTGCAACAGGAAACCGGAAGACTTTCCGAATCACCATTGAGGCCGCAACCCCTTTCCTCGCCTTCCCCCCGCCCTGCCTCTCCCCCTCCCTCTCTCCCATCTGCTGCACGCATGCGCCAAAACCCCTTACGGGAGGGCCCCTCTTGAGGGCCAGACCGAGTCGCTTTTAAGCTTCTGAGTTCGTTATTCACCAACGTCGCTTGCGCTGGCGGCGTGACGCGAACGCCATAGGGTGCCGCGGCGCCCTACGCCGGCGGAGTAAAGGCGTTGCCTTTTTTTTTTTTTTTTTTTTTTTGCTCTTGCAGGGAGAGAAAGAGGTTTAAAGGGACGAGAGGAGCCGCTGCCGATGGACGGCCTGCTGGGGGGCAGGCCCCGGGGGGGCCCCCACCTCTGAAGCACCCCGGGGGTGGGAGGAAAGACAGGTGAGTCCCATAGGGGAGGGAGGAGCAGGAGTCTGGATTGAGGGGAGGGGGGGGTCTCCTTTGCTTTGCTTTGCTTGCCTCGCCTCCCCTTTAAATGTTGCATCCTATTTGGGGGGGGCACTTTTGGAAGCGCGCAGACAGAGATTGGGGAGGGGGAGTTGCCCCCAGTCTAGAGTCTGGAGAGAGCCTGTTTGCTTGCACCCCCC
>NW_015169813.1:420048-420288 GCF_001447785.1 Gekko japonicus | reverse complement strand
CCCACCCACCCCATCCTTCCCCATTTATCTTCCTGGGTGCCTTTTGAAGAACGGGCTGCCCCAGTCCTTTTGCACGGCCCTTCGCAGACAATGCAATCCTCCCGTGCATGTTTTTGCAGCCCCCAGTGCGTTAAGAGGGTACAGGGTGTCTATCTATGGCAGCAGGCCTCTCCCTTTGGATAGAGATGGCTTATCTGTGCGACCGGTTCTCTCCCCCCCCCCCCCAAAACATGGGCAAAA
>NW_015169813.1:415302-419917 GCF_001447785.1 Gekko japonicus | reverse complement strand
GGGGAGATGAAGTGGAGTGATTGTTCTCCTTTACATGTTGAACGTATTTGTTTCTTCCTGGTTTTGAGAAACAAACAAGGAGGAAGCGATTGGACCTTGTTACCTTGGCATATATATATATATATCTTTAGAACATAGGTTTCTTGCAACAAAAGAACTTTCCTGCTGTACTGGAGGCGGGGAGAGACACATGTGAGTCGTTTCAACTGCTGGATTCGAGGTTTTTTTGGGGGGGATGATGATATTGGGGGGGGGAAGCAAAATCGCTTGGGGACTGGAAGCCGAATCGTTTTCTTCGAAATCTGTGGCTGAGTTTTCCCAGGGGGTTCTGTGCCTCCCCCGTCCCCCTCCCCAGGTTGGGAACTGCCATAATATGGGTGGGCTTATGGAGGGGGAACCTAAGAGAGGAAGAGAAATCAGAGGAGGTAGGGTTGGAATTAGCCCCCCCCCTCCCAATCCTTGCAAGCATTGGAGGGGAGGTTGTTGTTGCAGTTTAACATCCAGATGGGAAGCAAAAGGAAAGAGCTAGAAGTGTTGCCCTTTTCGGCTTTTCTCTCTCTCTGTGTCGTGGGCCAGACAGGATGAGGCCTCCATGTGCTGAATTCCCCCTTGCAAGGTTGACAGGGGTGGGGAGAAAAAGACCATTTTACTATTTGCCATCCGCTCGGATGTTCTTCCTTCTCCCCAAAAGCTCCCTTTTAACCAACTGTTGCAATGTCAATTTGGTGGGTTTTTTTGCAAAAGCTCCCCCTCCCACTATGGTCACAGTCCCCGTTTTCCTAACGTGCTCTTTGTGTTCCTTTAAAAAAAAACAATCCGGACAAACATCCATCCATGCCGTCTGCAGGCCTCCCCCCCCCCCCGTTTTTTTTTTTCCGATCTCTTTGTTTTGTTCAGCATCCTTTGCAAACGGTGGACCTTTTTTCTGTGAGTCACATCTGGAGGAAGAGGACTCTTCCCTCGGTCTGTTCAAGAAGACCGGGTGCCTGGCTGAACGTCATCCCTTCACTCCCCCCCCCTTTCATAAAAGCTAAATTTCCCCTTTTTTTGTTTGCTGGAGTAGTCTGGCGAACCGAGATTCCTATCATAACTGGGCCGAGAGGGGACAGAGGGAGTGAAGGCGACTGTAATTCTGCGTGTTTTGGGTTTTTTTGTACATATATTTCTCTTCCCAGAATTCACCTGTGGCCTGTTTTGCGGCTTTGCCACAGCACCTCCTGGGCAGATCTTTTAGCAAGCATGCCTGCAACCCCTTTCACCCCTCCGGCATGGCCCTGTCTGCTCATTGAACTGGTGTGGGGGGGTGTAATTTGAAATCCAGCCACCATGGGGCCCTTTCTGGAGCCCTACAGTTTCAGCGTGTGAACCAGGAAGTACATCTGATTTTTTCCGTCCCTCCCTCCTTTCTTGCTCAGGAAACCAAAAATAGCTCTCAAAGAAAAATTGGGCTGGGGAAGTTGACAAATCAGGTTTGTTTTGGGTTTGTTTTTTTTTAATGGCACTGTGGAGTGATAATCTTCCATCGGGGAGGATGTACCGTACCTTAAGGGGAAACACCTTGTGAGCATTCAAGATGGGACAGAAAGGGACATCTCCATGAGTGGTACCCCCATCACCCCCCCAGGGTCGCCAGGTTCACCCTGGCCATTGGCTAAGGGTGGGGCATGGGGTTGCCAGCTCCAGGTTGGGAAACTCCTGGAGATTTGGGGAGGACATGGACCTCAGTGGGGCACAGTGCCACAGAGTCCCCCCTCCAAAGCATCCGTTTTCTCCAAGAGACCTGATCGCTGTAGCCTGGAGATGAGCTGTCATTCCAGGGGACCCCCGGGTCCTACGTGTTGGTTGGCATCCCTATTAAATCCGCCCTCTTTTGAGCCACTCCTTGAAATTCATTTCCCAGTTTGATCATATTACAGTGTTGACTTTCATTCCTCCTCGCTTTCATTATCTCTCCCTCCCAACCCCGATCGAAATCTTGGTTTTAAGTTCCTCGAGGCAGAGATCAGCCTTTGGCTTCATCCCTCACAAGAAACCTGCGAGGGAGGGAGATTATGGTGAGGTGGGGGGGGTGGACCCCTCCTCCTTAGGCTATTTGGCCGAGGGGAGATTCGAACCTGCGTCTCCTTGGCCCGAGTCCAGCGCCAGTGTGTGAGATGGATGGCGCACGGTGTTGCTGACTGAGCTTGGAATCTGAACTCGGGTCACGCCCAGTTTGGTAACGACCGCCCTGGATCCTTGCGAGTTCTGGGTTTGGTCTTGAGGGGGTTAGCCATGTTGTCTGTGGTCGCTTCATTGCTCGGCGCTCGCCCCGGGATAGAGATGATCCTGTGAACATATCCTCTTCCCCCCCACCACCCCTGTTCGCTCACATTTATTTATTTGCCATCAAGTCACAACTAACTTACGCTGACCCTGTAGAGCAGAGATGGTCAAACTGTGGCTCGGGAGCGACAGGCGGCTCTTTCGCACATATTGTGTGGCTCCCGGTAGGCTCTCCATCTATTCGCTGTCTCTCTTTCTTTCTGTCTCTCTTCCTTCATCCCTTCCCCTCCCTTCCTCATCTATTTGCTTTCTTTGTTTCTCGCTCTCTTTCTCTCTTTCTTTCCACCTCTTTCGTTCTTTCTTTCCACCTCTCTCTCTCTCTCTCTCTCTCTCTCTTAGACACGTAAATATCATTAGCAAACAAATCAATATCGTTGGACAAATAAATATCATTATCAATATCTGTTTTTGTTTTTGGCAGTCTCGTTTAATGTTAAAAAAAGCAAATTTGCATGTTTCCCAGTTAAAAACATGTTATATTTGTTCATGCCTTGTGGCTCTCAAACATCTGACATTTATTCCGTGTAGCTCTTAGTTTAAGCAAGTCTGGCAACACCTGCCGTAGAGTTTTCGAGGCAAGAGAGATTCAGAGGTGGTTGGCCTTTGTCTGCCTCTGCCTCGCAACCCTGGTCTTCCTTCGGTTGATCTCCCATCCAAGTACTAACCAGGGCCGACCCTGCTTAGCTTTCGGGAGTTGATGAGGTTGGGCTTGCCTGGGCTCTCCAGCTCAGGGCACACGTCGGGAGACACACAAAAATCAAAATCCTCTATGCCAGAAAACAAACTCACAATCACTCGTGTCTTCTCTGATGTACTTTTTTCACGCGACTGTTACTTTTCGTCCAGTCCGATGCAAAGATGAAGTGGATTTATTTTGTTATTTACTGATCGCAGGTGGGGTTTTTTTTTTTCATCCCATCCTTCCGTGATAGAACTCGAGGTGGCATACATGGCTCTCTTCCACTCGATCTCCTGGAAACCCTGGGAGGTAGGTGAGACAGAAGGAGCTGGTTGCTCTGAGGCGATTGGGGGGGGGGTTCCGAACCTGGGATTCTCCAGATGTGGTCCGGCGATCCAGCCCTGGCTCTTCCCATGGTTTGGTGTTGTGGTTAAGAGCGCGGACTCTAATCTGGGAGAACCGGGTTTGATTCTCCACTCCTCCACATGCAGCTGTTGGTATGACCTTGGGCCAGTCACAAGTTCTCTCAGAGCTGTTCTCTCAAGGGCAGTTTTTAAGAGAGCTCTCTCAGCCCCACCTACCTCGCAGGGTGTCTGTTGTGGGGAGGGGGAGGGGAAAGGAGATAGTAAGCCGCTCCGAGACTCCTTCGGGTAGCAGAGGGCAGGGTATAAATTCAGTCTCTTCTCTCTTCATAAACTGCTGCTCCACCATAACTGATCTTTCTTTGCAGAGGGAGTGTGGTCTCATATTTTAGGGCATGCACTTCGTCTCAAGTCATTCCCCCCCCCCCTTCCCAAGTGAGCTCTTGATCTCAATTTCCGTTGAAGGACCCCACAGTTGGCAGACCCAGGGGGATCCTTTCAAAACGGGCCACCACTGAAAGAGCTTGTAAAAAACAATTGAACTTAAATATTATCTCTAGCCCCTGCATTCAGTGCACCCTCTAAAGCTGTGGAGTCTTGTGAGCAAAAATTCTACTCTGAGCTCCTGGCATTCAAGCGGTGAGCGAACGATTGGGCTCCTGCCTAATCCTGAGTGAAGGCAAAAATGTGTGAGCTGGAGGCTAAAAAAAAACTGAGCAAGCTCACACTAACTCAGCTTAGAGGGAACCAGGGGTCGTTTAGTAGAAAAAGAGCTAGGGGAACTCATTAGCATAATTTATTAGCATATGCCACACCCCCTGACATCAGGGGCCCGGGGGTGGACCTGCAAGGCCGGCGGGAGTGCGAGGAAGCCCCACCAAGGCCCTCCCTGGCCCCAGGCAGGCAGGGGTGGGGAGAGGCGGGGAGGAAGCAACTTACCCTCCCTCTTCTCCTGCCTCCTCCTGGCTGAATGAGGGCCAGAAGCGGGGCGGCAGGAAGCAGGGGGCGGGGCTTCATCGTGTGCCCCGCCCCCCTACACCTCACCCGGGGGAACTGCGATCCCCCGCGATCCCCCCCGAAATGACCTCTGGAGGGAACACTGTCCACATTGTGCCCATCTGGTTGTCTTGGCCCTGGGTTCACGTTTCTTTGCTCCTCCGGAGGGGCAGGATCCACAAAAAACCCAGCCTGAGTCTGTCTCAATGTGGTCACCGGTTTCTCCAGTTGGGGAGAGGGGTGATTCTCCCTTTGT
>NW_015169813.1:384826-415251 GCF_001447785.1 Gekko japonicus | reverse complement strand
AGCATAGCTGGTGTGTCCCTCTGATTTCTGAAACCGGCGGGAAACAATTTTTTTTTTCAGGGCAGTTGACAGACAGCGGCTTCCCCTGGATCCATATATCGTTGTCAGTTTGCATCAATCCATAAAATAATTATTGAGACCCCGGGGTTTCGAAGATGTGCCGCGGAGAGCCCGGGGCTCCCTTGGAAGAAGGTTGTCGGAGGTTCCGGGCTTCCGATCTTTCCATGTGATGCGCATCGTTCGACGTGATGCACATCGTTCACGCTGAGTAACCCTGGCCGTGGTGACTGGTTATCGTGTGGGAGAAACACCCACTTTTCAGAGAGGGTTGAGTAATTTGTTCCCTCTAATTGTGTGCCTCTTGTGAAAGATGCTCATGCAACAGACATCCCCCCCCCCACCAGCAAACATAGACAGCTTCAAGAGGGGATTGGATAAATACATGGAACAGAGGTCCACCAGTGGTTATTAGATGGAACACTATGTTGGGGGCAGTGGTGCTCTGTATTCTTGAGCTTGGGGGGCAACTGTGGGAGTTCTGGCCCCACTGGTGGACCTCCTGATGGCACCTGGATTTGGGCCACTGTGTGACACAGAGTGTTGGGCTGGATGGTCCATTGGCCTGATCCAACATGGCTTCTCTTATGTTCTTATGTCTGGGGCAGTGATGCTCTGTATTCTTGGTGCTTGGAGGGCAACAGTGGTAGGCCTTCTGGAGTTCTGGCCCCGATGGTGGACCTCCTGAGGGTACCTGGATTTGGGCCACTGTGTGACACAGAGTGTTGGGCTGGATGGTCCATTGGCCTGATCCAACATGGCTTCTCTTATGTTCTTATGTCTGGGGCAGTGATGCTCTGTATTCTTGGTGCTTGGAGGGCAACAGTGGGAGGGCTTCTGGAGTTCTAGCCCCACTGGTGGACCTCCTGGTGGCACCTGGGTTTTGGCCATTGTGTGCCACAGAGTGTTGGGCTGGAAGGGCCATTGGCCTGATCCAACATGGCTTCTCTTATGTTCTTATATCTGGAGCAGTGATGCTCTGTCTTCTTGGTGCTTTGGGGGGGGGCAACAGTGGGAGGCCTTCTGGAGTTCGGCTCTGCTGGTGGACCTCCTGAGGGCACCTACGTTTTTTTACCACTGTGTGACACTAAACGTTGGACTGGATGGGCCATTGCCCTGATCCAACATGGCTTCTCTTCGGTTCATAATCCAAGTTTTGTAACTATCCTCCCTGTTCCTTATGAATGACTCAACTGTTCAGTGGAAGCCGTCAGAGTTCTGCGTTCTCTGCTCTTTTTGCGACCCTCTCGGTCTGTGCAGAGTAGAGTTGCCAGTTCCCTCCGACGGCCACCAGCAGTGGTGGTGGGGAGGCATGGCAGCTCCAGGTTGAGAAATTCCTGGCAATTTAGGGGGCGCCACGGAGTTCACCCTCCGAAGCATCTCTTTAGTCTGGAGATGAGCTATAATTCCGGGGGATCCCTAGAACAGAGCTAAATTGGTGAAGCAGCGGGCGGGGCATTGCTTAAGAATATAGACTGCCTCTGAATTTGGGGACTCCCTCTAAGTACCCCCAACCATAGCCCTTGATCTGAGTGTCTTTTCTGTGAATGTATCGCCTTAACCTTTAGGGATGTTGTTGCGTATTGTGGTCGCCTTCAGAGGAGAGTTGGTTCAGCTGTCTCGCGATATGGAATTGCGGGGAAGTCTTTCTAGTGTCGGATCTGCGTCCCAAAGCGGGGGTATGCCATTGTGCCGTGAGAGGGCCTGGAGGACGTGCTCTAGAATCGCGAAGGAGCTTATGTTACCACATTCCCACAAACACACAAACGTACAGTTGGATTAATATGGGGAGTTAGCAGGTGTGAAGAAGAAGAAGAGATTGGATTTATACCCCGCCCTTCACTTGGAGTCTCAGAGCGGCTGACAAACTCCTTTCCCTTCCCGTCCCCTACCCTGTGAGGTCGGTGGGGCTGAGAGAGCTCTGACAGAAACGGCTCTTTTTCAAGAACAGCTCTATGGTTTGTCCAAGTCACACCAGCAGCTGCAAGCGGAGGAGTGGGGAATCAAACCCGGTTCCCCCAGATTAGAGTCCGCACACTTAACCACGACACCAAACTGGCTCTGGTGTGTTTGTGTAGGGTGCGGAAGATCGGGATCTTTTACCTAAAGTGGCTGTGAGTGGTGAGTTTTCAGTGAGAAAAGGATACCTGATTTAAAAGGAATATAGAGTTTATTGAGGGATTTGGTACAACAGTGGGGAGGGGGATTTATCCTACGCGAACACTGGCAGTACTAAATCAAAGCACAGATACGTTCCTTATCCTAACTCCTGTAGTAACAGCAGCCAAACGTTTCGGCAGAACTACTCCAGCTTGGAGCAGGAGTTAGTCTTTGAGCGAAAGGTTGTGGGACTGTTCCTCATAAGGCGATAAGAGAAGGCGTGTTGGATCAGGCCAATGGCCCATCCAGTCTGACATACTCTGTATTGTAACACAGTGGCCAAAACCCAGGTGCCATCAGGAGACCCACCAGCGGGGCTAGAACTCCAGAAGCCCTCCCACTGTTGCCCTTCCCAAGCACCAAGAACACAGAGCATCCCTGCCCCAGACATAAGAACATAAGAGAAGCCATGTTGGATCAGGCCAGTGGCCCATCCAGTCCAACACTCTGGGTGCGTTCAGACGGGGGCTTTACATCGGTTAGGGTGCCGGTTCCAACCGTTGTACTCACCGGCGTTCAGACGGGGCACATCTGCCTCCTGTCCCTAAACGGTGTAAAGCCCTTTACACCATTGCACTCTGCCACTAGGTCCCAAGTGGTGGTATCCTGAGTGCAACGGTGGCTTCCGATGTACACCTGCGTCTGATCGCTCTCCACTGGTGCCTAGCCATTTCTGTCGGAAGCCTGAGGCTTCTGTTTTCCCCCCGCCATTTTTTTTAAACTCTAAGCGATATGCGCTCGGGCGAAGCTTCGCCCTGATTTTTGTTTTGTTTTTAAAAAAGCCCTTAGTTTAACTTCCCAGAGGAGTCCGGGACTTAAGGGAAGCCAGTTTGGGCTTTAAACTTTTAAATTAAGTCCTTACCTTTAAAGTTTAAATGTAATGGGGGGGTTGAGCATGCGCAAAGATCGCCATTCTGTGAATGGCTGCCTATGCGCATGCTCAAACTGTGTTTAAAAAAAACCAAATACGCCGACGCTCGCAGCGTGTGACCGGGCGTACACTGAAGGGATCCACAAAATGGAGGGTAAGTGTGATCGCGTTTATGCCGGCATAAACTGCACCGGTTCCAACCGGTGCAGTTTATGCCGGCAGAAAGCCCCCGTCTGAACGCACCCTCTGTGTCACAGACGGGGCATTTAAGCCAGTATAGATGCCGGTTGGAATCGGTGTACTTACGGGCGATTACACGGCGAACATCTGCCTTCCGCCCCTAACCGTTGCAAACAGCCTTTAAATCGTATTCTTGTACTAGTTCCCCAAGTGGTGGTATCCTGAGTGCACCGGTTCCAGCTGCATTATCTCCGTCTAGCCAATTCCATTCGGAAGCCCGAAGCTTCCGCTTTTCGGCCGCCATTTTTTTTTTTAGTAGGCAATGTGCGCTTGGGCGAAGCTTCGCCCCGTCGTTCATAATAACAATTTTAAAAATGTGCCTAGTGTAAGGCTTTAGACGAGTCCGGGACCTCACGGAGGCCAGTTTCAGAGTAAAAATGTAAAGGGACGTATTTGCTTCAGGGCACGCTTTTTGGGACGGGGTGTTCTGCGCCTGCGCGAAGATCTCAACTCCGTGGATGGCTGTTTATGCGCATGCGCAAAATGTAAAACAAAAAAGAAAAAACCCCACCCGCTGACGTGTGAACGGGCGTATCGCGATGTGCTGCGCAGTGAGGAGCAATGTTCCCTCTAAGCTGTGGAGTCTTGTGAGCAAAAATTCTACTTTGTGAGCTACTGGCATTAAAGATGTGAGCGAGCAATTTGGCTACTGCATAAATTAGTTTGCTCTGGAGCCATCCCTTCCTGAGCTAAGACAATAGTGTGTGAGCTGGAGGCTAAAAAAACTGTGAGCTAGTTCACAGTGACTCAGCTTAGAGGGAACAGTGGTCAGGAGGTGAGTGTGATCGCGTTTCTTCCAGATCAGACTATCAGGAGGTCCACCAGCAGGGCCTATACTTCTTTTGGCTGGGAGGGGCTCCCAGAAACCGAATCCTATTTTGCAGCGCAGGGAGTTCCATATTCCGTTAGAGTTGGATTTGAACGTGCTCTGCCACTGAGCCATTCCCGACTGGGGAAACCTGCCAGTACATAAATAGAGCAGGAACCCTAAGAGAGGGGGCACTGGGATTTCCTGGCACAGAGGAACCCCGGAGGGATGGCCGTGGCCAGGGGTCGTTTCGTAGAAAAAGAGCTAGGGGAACTCATTAGCATAACTCATTAGTATATGCCACACCCCCTGACATCACCGGAAGTGTGTCATAAGGCCACACCCCCCGCCCCCAACAGTCCCGGCCACCGCCGCCGGCCTTGCAGCTCCACTGCCGAGCCCCATGAGGGGCCTGGCGGTGGACCTGCAAGGCCTGCGGGAGTGCAAGGAAGCCCCGCAAAGGCCCTCCCTGGCCCCAGGCAGGAAGCAACTTACCCTCCCTCTTCTCCTGCCTCCTCCTGGCTGAATGAGGGCCGGAAGCGGGGCAGCCAGAAGCAGGGGGCGGGGCTTCGTCATGTGCCCCGCCCCCCGTACCTCACCCGGGGGAACTACGATCCCCCCCGAAGTGACCTCTGGCTGTGGCCCAGAAATCAGGTTATCTCCCCGGGTTCATAAGTAGGGATGCCCGGACGATCCCATAGTTGCAAGGAAAGATGGTTGCTAGTTATTCTGGGGGTGGTGTGGGCGGGACCCGGGCTTTGCCTTCTGATTGGTGGCGATATATGCTGAGGAGCAGTGCCATCAGCCATACACGAAGGGAGTGCATTTTAGAATTAGAACTTTGGCACCCACTATTCAATTATATATAAGGAGAGATTTGATTAAATTTATAAATCAACTCATCCCCACAAATGTTGCGATATATGCTGGGGAGCAGTTCCATCAGCCATACACGAAGGGAGTGCATTTTAGAATTAGAACTTTGGCACCCACTATTCAATTATATATAAGGAGAGATTTGATTAAATTTATAAATCAACTCATCCCCACAAATGTGGGGCTCTAGGCGAGGGACAAATTTAAAATAATTAAAACCATAAAACTATCCCGACCATATTATACACAGGTAAAGCGAGTGGCGAATTTGTATTTTGCATTTATATTTTGTGAACAACTCGTGCCTTTGGCCTTATTCCAGAAAAGTCAGTGCCTTGGATATTGAAAGCTTGGGCAAATGGCTCACTGGAAGCGGGAGAGCCAGTTTGGTGTGGTGGTTAGGAGCGCGGACTGTAATCTGGGAGAACCGGGTTTGATTCCCCCACTCCTCCACATGCAGCTGCTGGCGTGACCTTGGGCCAGTCACAAGTTCTCTCAGAGCTGTTCTCTCAGGGGCAGTTCTCAAGAGAGCCCTCTCTCAGCCCCACCTACCTCACAGGGTGTCTGTTGTGGGGAGGGGGAAGGAAAGGAGATTGTAAGCCGCTCTGAGACTCCTTCAGTTAGTGAAGGGCGGGGAATAAATCTGATTTCTTGAGCGAACAGCTCTGAAAGAACTTGTAACTAAACAAAGGTCTCACCAGCAGCTGCATGTAGAGAAGTGGGGAATCAAACCCGGTTCTCCCAGATTAGAGTCCACGCTCGTAACCACTACACCAAACTGGCTCTCAAATGAACCCCAGTGGTGTTGCGGACAGTTGTGTGTATGCACTGAGCTGGATTCCTTTCAGTGCCCCAAAGCCTGTGTTGGTATCAGTTAAGGGGACCAGAGAGGAAAATTAGGGGGCGGGGGAGGGGATGGCAGATGGCAGGGAGATTTAGTATCAGGGATTCCTTTTCTGTGCCAGCAGGCTGGCACCAAAGCAAGAAGCGCTCGGGACTGGTGGGGGCAGCGATCCTTTATTTATTTAATGCATTTGTACCCCACCGTTCTCCTCAATGGGGACCCAAAGTAGTTCACAGCATCCTCTTCTCCTCCATTTTGTCTGCACAACAACCCTGCGAGGTAGGCTAGGCTGAGAGAGTGTGACTGGCCCAAGGTCTCCCAGCCTGTGCCATGACACGAGTGGGGATTTGAACCGTGGTCTCACAGATACTAGTCTGACACTTTTAACCACTACACCACGCTGGCTCTCAGCAGCCAAGGGCAGAGATGCGAAGGCCCGGACATTTTTAGGGAGGAGAAGTTTTGTTTTTGTCTGAGAACTTCTAGTTTTTCCACTGAGAAAAACTTCCCCTTTTTGGAATGAATGAAATATGTAAAGATAGCACAGAGTGTAGCAATTTGCTGTTCTCTCTCTCACTTTAGTATTGGGTCTATTTGCAATTCCTGACTCGGAGGCTAGTCCCATCTCATCAGATCTCAGAAGCAAAACAGAGTCAGCCCTGGATCGGCCCCTGGTGAGACCCCATTTGAGAGCAGGGTCGGCCCCTGGTGAGAGCCAGTCTGGTGTAGTGGTTAGGAGCACAGGCTCTAACCTGGGGGAACCGGGTTTGAGTCCCCACTCCTCCACATGCAGCTGCTGCTGTGACCTTGGGTCACAGTTCTCTCAGAGCTGTTCTTCTCAAGAGCAACCCTCGAAAGAGCTCCCTCAGCCCCACCTACCTCACAGGGTGCCTTTTTTGGGGAGGGGGAGGGAAAGGAGATTGTAAGCCGCTCTGAGACTTCTTCGGGTAGTGAAGAGCGGACTATAAATCCAAACTCCTCTTCTTCTTAGTACTTGGATGGGAGACCACCAAGGAATACCAGGGTCACTACACAGAGGCAGGGAATGGCAAAACCACCTCTGTTCGTCTCTTGCCTTGAAAAGCCTACAGGGTCGCTATAGGTCGGCTTCAACTTGAAGCCACTTTCCGCCACCATATTTGTAATTATGCTTGTAGAAAACAAAGGTGTTTATACTTTTAAGTGCCGTAAACGTGCCTGTTAATACAGTTTTATACAGGGGTCATTTCGTAGAAAAAGAGCTAGGGGAACTCATTAGCATAACTCATTAGCATATGCCACACCCCCTGACATCAGGGGCCCGGCGGTGGACCTGCAAGGCCGGCGGGAGTGCAAGGAAGCCCTGCGAAGGCCCTCCCTGGCCCCAGGCAGGCAGGGGTGGGGAGAGGCAGGGAGGAAGCAACTTACCCTCCCTCTTCTCCTGCCTCCTCCTGGCTGAATGAGGGCCGGAAGCGGGGCGGCCGGAAGCAGGGGGCGGGGCTTCGTCATGTGCCCCGCCCCCTGCACCTCACCCGGGGGAACTGCGTTCCCCCACGTTCCCCCCCGAAATGACCTCTGGTTTTATACGGTGACCGCAGTTGTATATGGTACGTTTTATGTTGTTAAAGCAGCAAAATGTTTCATATTAAAGTACTGCATATATTTCAGTCCCCCCCACCCCCCACCCCCAAATTTCCAGTTTTCCTCTAGTGTTTTTTTTTTTTTTGGCAACCTTCATTTCTCTCAGGGCGTCAGCATTTCTGAAATGTTTACTCCTCTAGCCAGAGAGCCCCTCTGGGGAACAGGTTCCCAAAGGTGTGTTCTAGGAAGGTGGCACACCTCCCGTCTTTGCCTGGATCCTTCCGATCTTCCCCTTACTGGCATGATGAATCCAGACCCCACAATGGGGCAGTTCCTTTCTGAGTGCGCGGGCCTTCTTCTTTTCTCTCCTCCGCCCTCGGCTTGGTTTCTGGATCTCATGGCCTTAAGTAGCTTGTTCAGGGCGGTGAACTTCTGTGGCATTAGACGTTTTCAGGCATTACGTTTGCGGTGTGAGGAATCCGGGACTACCTGCCAGAACTGTGTGGATGCTATCGGGTCGCCGGGTCTGACCTGGCAACTGGCAGGGAATGGAAGGGTTCCCTCTAAGCTGAGTTAGTGTGAGCTAGCTCACAGGTTTTTAGCCTCCAGCTCACATATTTTTGCCTTAGGAGGGATGGCTCTAGAGCAGGGGTGTCTAACTCATTTGCTATGAGGGCCGGGTCTGACATAAATGAGACCTTGTTGGGCCAGGCCACGTGTGTCATAAAATGGAATGCCAGCTAGCGGAGATATAAACTTTATAAAGGACACAGACACAAAGGGTATCTTTTACTTAAAATAAAGACATGCTTAAAACATTAGCATTCTTGCAATATTTTGTTTATTTAACAGTGTCTGGTCACTGACACCTCTTGCTCTGAATTATTGCATCAAAATGTCTGTGCCGTTGCAATCCTGAGTATGCTGTCCAGGTGTGTATCTGTAAGCTGCAAACCTACAATGACGCAGCAGCAGGAGAAACTGGAAGAAGAAGCAGAAGACAGCCAGTTCCACTGCGGGCCTGATAGAAGCCCTCCAGGGGCCTGATCTGGCCCCTGGGCTGCATATTTGACACCCCTGATTGATGCAGTAGCCAAATCGATCGCTCACAGCTCACAGCCAGTAGCTCACAAAGTAGAATTTTTGCTCACAAGACTCCACAGCTTAGAGGGAGCATTGGTTGCCAGATCCAGGGAGATTTGGGGATGGAACCTGGGGAGGACAGGGGGTCCACCCTCCAAGCGACCATTTACATAAGGGGAACAGATCTCTGTTGTCTGGAGATGAGATAAAATTCCGGGGAATCCCCAGGTCCCACCTCCCGATACTTGCGCCCACTGTTTTGTCTAAAGCGTGTGCATTTTCCGGCTTCGGTATGGGCAGGCTGTTACCCTGAAAAACGTAACCTTCTCTTTTGTTGTTGTTGTTCAGTCGCACAGTCGAGTCCGACTCTTCGCGACCGCATGGACCAGATCACGCCAGGCCTTCCTGTCTTCCGCCGTCCTCTGAAGTTGGCTCAATTTCATGTTCGTTGCATCAATGACACTGTCTAACAATCTCATCCTTTGCCGTCCCGTTTTCTTTGACCTTCAATCTTTCCCAGCATCAGGGTCTTCTCCAGTGAGTGCTCCCTTCTCATTGGGTGGCCAAAGTATTTGAGCTTCAGTTTCATTATCTGGCCTTCCAGGGAACAGTTAGGGTTGATTTCTTTTAGGATTGACGGATTTGATCTTCTTGCAGTCCAAGGGACTCTCAAGAGTCTTCTCCAGCACCATAGTTCAAAAGAATCTATTCTTCAGCGCTCGACCTTCCTTATAGTCCAACTCTCGCAGCCATACATGACTACTGGGAATACCATTGCTTTGACCATGCGGACTTTTGTTGGCAGGGTGATGTCTCTACTTTTTATCATGCTGTTTAGGTTCTCTTGGCTTGAAGCAAAGTTTGAAATTGTGTGCATTTCCTGAAAACACCTGTTGTTTCAGAGGGACTGGGACCAATGTTCCCTCTAAGCTGTGGGGTCTTGTGAGCAAAAATTCTACTTTGTGAGCTACTGGCATTAAAGTTGTGAGTGAGCTATTTGGCTCTTGCATAAGTTAGCTTGCTCTGGACCCCCCCCTTCCTGCGCTCATACAAAAATATGTGAGCCGGAGGCTAAAAAACTGTGAGCTAGCTCACACTAACTCAGCTTAGAGGAAACACTGACTGGGACTCGTCGAGATGGATCAAGATGGGTAGCTGTGTTAGTCGGTCTGTAGCAGTTGAAAAGAGCAAGAGTCCAGCAGCCCCTGAAAGACTAATGAATTTTGTGGCAGGGGATGAGCTTTTGTGAGTCACGGCTCACTTTGTCAGAATTTCTCTGGTTTTTCCCTCGTAGGGCAGCCTTTGCCCCGGGCCTTTCCTGGCCTTAGTATGAACTCTGTCAAGGGCGGGGTAGGGGTATGTGGTGGCACTTTCACCAGATGTTTAAGCTCTGGATTTTGGGTAATTAGATTATCACACTTGCTAGAGCATTCAAGGCTGCACCTGTCACACTTGTGACCAGTGCTCCCTCTAAGCTGTGGGATCTTGTGAGCAAAGATTCTACTATTTGAGCTACTGGTATTAAAAGTTGTGAGTGAGTGATTTGGCTACTGCACAAATCAGTTTGCTCTGGAGAGTCGTCCTTCGTGAGCTACGACAAAAATGTCTGAGCCGGAGGCTAAAAACCTGTGAGCTAGCTCACACTAACTCAGCTTAGAGGGAGCACTGCTTGTGACTTTTGCGACAGCCCTCTAAAGTAGGCTAGGGATTTTGTATGTTGCAGGTGGAAGGGGGGGGGTTGGAGGGAGCGTAAGCCAGATAGTGAGTGTTTAGGGTAGGCGTGATTTGAACCCAAGCCGTCCTGGATTCTAGCTCAGGAAATCCATCCAGAACAGCTATACCACAAGCACAAGACTTTTTGATAAAATGACTCTGGGATGCTGTTGGTGACTTTTTGATAAAATGACTCTGGGATGCTGTTGGTGATGCTCAGCTGAGAGCATTGGGAAGCTCCCGTGTGGATGTGACCTAAAAACGCACATTGTAGAGTTTGACTCTTCTTCTTTCTCTCTTCTTCTCTCCCACACACACTTTTTTTAAAAAATTACCTTTTCAGGTTAGGCTGGCTCATCTGATAATGTTCTTTGCTGAATCATTGTGTGGGATGTTTCAGTCTTCCTCTTTTAAAGCAGGAAAGAGGAGAGGGGGGTTTTTTGTGGGGGGGGAGGGAGAAATTCAATGCACACAGAAACCAAAAGGAGGAAGAGAACAGGCACTTCAGCCCACACGGGTTAGCGACCTGAGCTCCCTGCCAAATGGAAGGCAGTAGCGTGACCTGCTGGCTGGATTCAGCTTCATCAAAAGCGTGCTGTTCCAGACGGCGGGCTCGAGTTGGAACAGTGGAACCCAAATCCAGACTTAGATGCATTACTCATTCCTCGCCTGCTCGCCCTTTTAAAAACCCCTGCATGTAGAAAGTTAGCACGCCGGCATTCTAGCCTGCCCACCTTGCTGTGCTAATTTCTACACGCAGGGATGTGTCTTTTTTTTTTTTTTAAAAAAACAAAACTAAGGAGCATTCAGTCATGTATCTTCTCACCCGCCATCTGAAGTGGCTTAGACGAGGGTTAAGTGCCGTCAAGAGGCTTCTGACTTATGGCGACCCGGTGAATTAATGACCTCCTGCCTTGCTGAGGTCTTGCAAACCAGGGGCCGTGGCTTCCTTTGTTGAGCCAGCCCATCTCACGTTGAGTCTTCCCAGGGCTTTTTTGGTAGAAAACCCCCAACAGGAACTCATTAGCATAACAGCCCACACCCAACAGCAGAAACTCCTTAGCATATTAGGCCACACCCATGATAGCACAGCTTATTAGCATATTAGGCCACACCCACCTTTTGCTTCTTATTCTGTTTACCTTGTTTGTTGTCAAAACCCAGGGCCTTTTTGGTAGCAGGAACTCCTTTGCATGTTAGGCCACACACCCCTAATGTAGCCAATCCTAATGAGTTTCTGCTGTTGGGTGTGGCCTATTATGCTAATGAGTTCCTGCTCCCAACTCGGGAGCCAGACGGAACTCTGTTCCTGTGCGTTCCTGCCCAAAAATAGCCCTCTTTTCCTGCCACCTTCAGCTTTTCCTAGCACGGTTGTCTTTTCCAGTGACTCTTGCATTCTTGTAATGTGACCAAAGTATGATGGCCTCAGTTTGCTTAGTTTGGCTTCTAGGGAGACTTCAGGCTTGATTAGATCTGGAACCCAGGTTCTTTCCGCATTTGCCTGCCACTCCGGGTTTTCTCAGTGTTCGATTCGAGGCAATTTAAGTCCAGGGCAAAGCAGCATCCAGATAACCCCAGGGCAACAGCAGGCTGAAACCGGGCTGACCACTGAAGGAAGGGAATGTAATGCTGATATAGCAGATGGGGGGGGGGGGGGAATACCCGGAATACAAAGAAGGGTTGAATTCAATTTCACTGCAGGATTGCTTGGGGGACTCTGCGGTGAACATGGATCAAAAAGAGAGTGCAGAAAGGGGCCTACTTGTTTGTCCCAAGGCATCCCTGCCAGCGTCCATGGCATGAGTGTGAATCCACACCCAGGTCTCCCAGATACTAGGCCAGTGGTGGCGAACCTATGGCACGGGTGCCAGAGGCGGCACTCAGAGCCCTCTCAGTGGGCACGCGTGCCAGCGCCCCAGCCAGGCCCAGACCGTCATTAAAGTGTGGAATTCTCCGCCAAATAATTTTAAGTAAATGAAAGCATTTGGGATTGCTTTCCTTACTTTGTTTGGATCATCTTATGTTAATGTATGAGTTGTTTTCCCTAAACTAAAACCTCAGTATTCAGGTTAAATTGCCGTATTGGCACTTTGCGATAAATAAGTGGGTTTTGGGTTGCTGTTTGGGCACTCGGTCTCTAAAAGGTTCACCATCACTGTACTAGGCCAACAACCTTGGGTCAGTCATAAGTTCTTTCAGAGCTTTTCTCTCAAGGGCAGTTCTCGAAAGAGCTCTCTCAGCCCCACCTACCTCACAGGGTGTCTGTTGCAGGGAGGGGAAGGGAAAGGAGTTTGTAAGCCGCTCTGAGACTCCAAGTGAAGAGCGGGATATAAATCCAATCTCCTCCTCCTCCTCTTCTTCTTTCCTTTTTGCTCCCACTTGCTGTGTTGGATCACATGAGAAAGTCCAGCACCCCCCTCCTCCACATGCAGCTGCTGGTGTGACGTTGGGCCAGTCATAAGTCCTTTCAGAGCTGTTCTCTCAAGGGCAGTCCTCGAAAGAGCTCTCTCAGCCCTACCTACCTCACAAGGTGTCTGTTGCGGGGAGGGGAAGGGAAAGGAGTTTGTAAGCTGCTCTGAGACTCCTTCAGTTAGTGAAGGGTGGGGTATAAATCCAGTCTCTTCTTCTTCATCATGGCTTGGTAGGAATTTGATTGGCCGTCTTTAACTCTAGACCACCCCAGCTCGGTGATTTTTTATCTTGGTTGGACGTTCTTTGGGGTCATTCAATAATAACTCTTGTATTGACTTGGGATAAAGAAGTGGTTGGAGTGGTTTAACCCAATTAGCCTTGTCTCCCACCTTTATCATCTTGATTACAAAGGTAAGCAGAGACGTATGGTGGTACAATTTGAGGTCCGGAAAATTCAACCCGCCTTGGGAGTTCCGCCGTTTTAATATTTGGAAGCTTGTCCCGGCTGGTTTATAACTCTACAGAAAGGAGTCGAAATCCCATTGCCACTCTTTTAGCAGAGTTCCCAGTATGGAGATAGGTAGAGTTCGAAGTAAATATAGCGTCTTGGGGAACGGAAAAGTTTTATTAGATGCAATCTGTCTAGAAAAGATAACTTTAAGCTGTTCCATTTCCTTAAATCAGCTTTGATTTCTTGAAACTTAGCAATGTGGTTGATCTTTATAATATCTGTCATTTTCCGGGGTATCTGGATTCCAAGATAAGATAAGGATTTGTCAACTTTTTGGTATTTATAGACTTCTTGAATGCGATTCTCCTCCTCCTCCTCCTCCTCCACGTCTGGTCGATCTATCTGTTACTTTTTTTTTTTTTTACAAAAATCCTGCTCTCCCTTCAAGGAGCTTGGCGTGGCTTGCATGGCTTTTCCCTTCTTCCAATACATTCTCCGAACAGTCCTGTGAGGTAGGCTAGATGGAGAGCATGTCATGGCAGACATCTGCACTGCACCCAGGTCTCCCAGTCCTGTGCTATGCGAGCTCCAGCGTATGAATTCAAAGCCAGAAAGGTACAGGGTAACGGATTCCCCCTTGCATGATCTCCTGTTCTGCTGTACCATTTGAAAGTTTCTCGGAGTGTGCATTTCGGCCACCAAGAGGTAGATCTGCGGCACGGAGCCCTGCGTGTACAGCACAGTGAGACCTTCCCAAGTCATGATACTGAGGGAAGAATGTGCGCTTCTCTGTCTGCTTAAAGAGCGCTTCAGTCAGCTCGCATTACAAATAAATAACAATGCAGTGCGCTGAAAATGTGCTGTTGGAGACTAAGAGGAAGAAAACAGATGTAACTTCAGTGCCAACTTGGTCTATAGCCACCCTTTCTTGACCCCCATTGCCCTCGCCCTCTCTTTTATACTGTTTTCTCTCCTTGACTTCCTGTGCTAGCCCCACCCTTTCCTGTCAGCTGATGAATTCATGCAGTGTAGCCACATGCCATGGGTGGAGCCTGTCCTCTGCCATGTTGCCGGGTCCCCCCTGGCAAACGGGAGGAGAGGGGGGGGGGGGGGACATGAGAAGGAAGAGAAAGGCCAAGGCCTCGTCGGTGGCGTCGCACAGGAAGTGATGTCATCACCAGTGTTCCCTCTAAGCTGAGTTAGTGTGAGCTAGCTCACAGTTTTTTAGCCTCCGGCTCACACATTTTTTGTCTCAGCTCAGGAAGGAGGGCTCCAGAGCAAGCTAATTTCTCCAGGAGCCAAATCGCTCACTCACAACTTTAATGCCAGTTGCTCACAAAGTAGAATTTTTGCACACAAGACTCCACAGCTTAGAGGGAGCATTGGTCATCACGCCAGTGACATCTGGGCAACACTCTGGAATCTGGGCAAAATCTCTGTGGTAAAACTGGTTTCTACCGTGGAGTTTCCCCCAAAATACCAGAGCGTCACTGGGTGTGATTACATCACTTCCCTCGAGGCCTAGACCTTCTCCTGGTAAGTCCCCTTGCTGGCCAACTGAGTGGCGGCGAGAGGCAGGGACTGGCGCCAGGGGACCCTCGCTTCCACTGGGGAGTCTGGCAACCCTGCGCTGCCACTATGGAGTACCCTCAAATAGCTGCCACCACCACACCTGCAGGTGTGCGCCGCTTCCACATAGAGTTGAATGTCCAGTGTCATTTTGGCTTTTGAACTTGCAGTGACGTTTCGCATCCCCTCTGTCGAAAGGCTACCACGGCCGGAGTGGGAGACGCTAAGTCCATTTCCTGGTTGTCGGGAACCACATTTTTAAAGTGCCAGTTTGGTGTAGTGGTGAAGTGCGCGGACTCTAATCTGGGAGAACCGGGTTTGATTCCCCACTCCTCCACTTGCAGCTGCCGGATGACCTTGGGCAAGCCGTAGTTCTGATAAGAGCTGTTCTTGAAAAAGAGCAGTTTCTGTCAGGGCTCTCTCAGCCCTGCCTACCTCACAGGGCGTCTGTGGTGGGGAGAGGTTTGTAAACCACTCTGAGACACCTTTGGGTCGTGAAGGGTGGGGTATAAATCCAATCTCCTCCTCTTCTTCTTAAAGTGCGGAGGGGGGACAGTCAAAACCATGTGCTTACGCATTTTTCTCACAAGGCCAAATTTGGTATAGCTACGGATGGTTGTGTTCCCATTGCTAATTTTGTGTCCTTGTGGAAGTATAGGTTTGCTAATCTTTCGCGTGCAGAAAACGGGTGTGGCACTATTTCTGCACTCCCTTGGGGTTGTGCGTGGGTGACGCTGGCAGCACCCAAGCACCACTGGAGACTCCTAGAGCTCTCACTTGTCGTTCTAGAGACCGTTTCCTTTCTCCGGCGCCTATGTCGATTCCTAGGTAGGCTTTTAGTAGTGCCTTGTGGGTTTCCCCCCCCTTTCTTCTCAGGGAGGTCCAGACTGCCCTTGGTTTGCCGGCTTTTATATCCACATTTATAGCTACGAGGTACCAAAAGCCTTGACTGCTTACGAGCAAATTCGTAGGCATACGAGGGTGCGGGGAGGAATGGCAGGGACATGGAATCGACCGCAAAATCCGGCTTCCTAAAAGCCTCACTTAAAAAAAAAAAAAAAAAATTGGAAACCATCCACTTTGGGCAAGAAGGTATTTGGGATTTCTCAGGTAGACCCCTCCCATCTGTCTAGGAGAAGGGCCAGCGGTATATGACTTACTTTCTTCTGGGGGGGGGGCTGCTCCAACATCTGCTTTGCCTAGCAGCTGGAAATTCGAGCTCTCTTGCTCTCTCTCTCCCACCCCTTCCTGCCACATCCTGGCATTGAGCTTCTGGCCCAGTCTAGGCACACAGGAGAGACGATAAAATGGGCCAGTGCTGCATTTTAGGTGAGTGTTTCAACTGCTCTCTGCAAGTAAGGAAACTAAATAAGCTGTGCTTCTCCCCCCCCCCCCCAGCTGCAGGGAAATATTTAAAGTGGGGGAGTGGTCCCATTTGGTCTCTCTCTATTTCTCTCTCTCTGTATTTCTCTCTCTCTCTGTCTCTGTCTCTGTTTTTGACTTCAGAAATCTGAATTTGTGCTCTAGAGTTTTCCAGGTGGGCGAGAGACAGGCCCGTAGCGTCTCCAAAGTCAAGGAATGCTCTCTAGTTTGGCCTTGCAGGGGTCCCCAAGGTGGGGCCCGTGGGCACGGTGGGGCCCGCCGCCCCCTATTCTGGTGCCCACCAAGTATTTTTAGGAAGCGGATGGGGCCTGGAAGGGCTTTGGCCCAGCCGGGCTTCTCGTTGACGACTGGAGATCTGATTGGCTTGTGCAGATTTGTTTAAATGTGAAAATGTCGTTTTGGTAGCGGCTGGCCGCCACAGCACAAGTCTACTAAAGGGGGAAGTTTCCTTTTGTGGTTACATTGAAGTTTAAATTGATGTTCATTGCTGGCCCTACAAGAGGCCCATTAAGCAGCTGACAATCGTAGACGGAGCGCTCCTGTCTTTCTTAAGGCTGCTTGTCAGGCAAGGCGGGATAGAAATCGAAATAAATAAATAATAACACTGCCGCTCGAGTTTCCACGCCCACCTGGAGGCTGGCATCCCTAGTTACAGCCCTCTTGCAAGTGGGTTGCGATGCCTGAACTGCGAGCGGAGGATCCGGGCCGCACTCCTCCCAACGTTAGGAAAAGGAGAGAGTTGCTGCCGCATTCCCTCTTTTCACTTTGTGGTACCGGTCGTTCCCTGGGGGGGGCTCAAACCTCCCCCCCCGGGGTAGCCTGTGTCCCATTAAGTCCAGGACCCCCATTTCCGATGGGGCTGGGTCTAAGACGTGCCCTGGCCTCTGGTGCTGCTAGGCCTCAAGGCGCGGCTCATTAGGGGTTTCCCAACCTCCAGGTGGGGCCTGGAGATCTCCTGGAAGCGTGACAGCTCTCCAGACGATAGAGATCAATTCCACGGGAGAAGACGGCCGCTTTCGAGAACGGATTCTATGGCAGTGCACCCTGCTGAGGTCCAGTCCTTCCCCAAACCCCACCTTCCCCCAGGTTCCACACACACACACAAAATCTGATTGTGTTTCCCAGCCCAGAGGTGGCAACCCCTTAGGCTTGCTCCCAGCCATCAATATCACCCTTTGTGGCAGTGAGCCCCACCTCAGGTCACCAACCTCCAGTTGGTGGCTGGAGGTCTCCTGGAATTACAAGTATCTCCAGCCTCTATCTCGAGAGTAGCCATTTTCTTCAGGGCAGCTTCTGTTGGCCAGTTGCCCTGGAGAAAATGGCTGCTTTGGAAGTTGGTCTCTGCGGCATTCTACCCTGCTGAAGGGTCCTCCCCAGAGCCTACCTTTCCCAGGCTCCGCCCCCAAAATCTTTGGGAATTTCCCAACTCAGAGGTGGCAACCCTAGTCCCGTTGGCTTCAAGAATTTTGCGAAGTGCTGGTGAGAGAGCAAGCCTAAAACGTTTACTAAGGTACTTCTTCTGAGGAGAAGGCTGTCCCTGAAACGTTATCCTTAAACACATTGGCTTTGGGGTCTCAGAGATGTTCAGATGACATCCAGTTCAAGGCATTATGGCTTTGTAAGAACATCAGAATAGCCCTGCTGGATCAGACCAGTGGTCCATCGAGTCCAGCATCCTGTCTCACACAGCGGCCAACCAGTTCCTCTGGAGGGCCAACAGCAGGGCATGGAGGCCGAGGCCTTCCCTGATAAGAACATCAGAAGAGCCCTGCTGGATCAGACCAGTGGTCCATCGAGTCCAGCATCCTGTCTCACACAGCGGCCAACCAGTTCCTCTGGAGGGCCAACAGCAGGGCATGGAGGCCGAGGCCTTCCCTGATAAGAACATCAGAAGAGCCCTGCTGGATCAGACCAGTGGTCCATCGAGTCCAGCATCCTGTCTCACACAGCGGCCAACCAGTTCCTCTGGAGGGCCAACAGCAGGGCATGGAGGCCGAGGCCTTCCCTGATAAGAACATCAGAAGAGCCCTGCTGGATCAGACCAGTGGTCCATCGAGTCCAGCATCCTGTCTCACACAGCGGCCAACCAGTTCCTCTAGAGGACCAACACAAGGGCATAGAGGCCGAGGCCTCCCCTGATAAGAACATAAGAGGAGCCCTGCTGGATCAGACCAGTGGTCCCTCTAGTCCAGTATCCTGTCTCACACAGTGGCCAACCAGTTCCTCTGTGTTTGGAGGAATGGGAACCTTCCTATACTTGAGGCGAACCGGCCTCACGGCAGGATCAAGTTCAAACGCTACTGGGGGTCCCGTATATTTTCCCAGGCCACCCCCAAACACATCAGTAAATTCCTTATACAGTACAGCCCATTTATTCTTCGTTACACTATTAATGCCAGAAATAGCAATTCCCAACGGTTCAAACCAGTCAAGCCCCAGCAAATTCACTCTGTTCCCCTCAGCCACCAACAATGAAAGGGTCGCCCGCTTCCCCTTAAACTCAACTTCAAACATATCCCTCCCTGCCAGAGGTATACGCTTGCCCTGGAAGTCGGACACTTGTGTGTCTGCTGGCTTCAGCCGGCGACGACTCCTGGTGGGGAACAACTGCTGCCATGACTTGGACGAAATTACGGTCACCGACGATCCCGAGTCGACCTCCATGCCACACGGAACGCCGTCTAGATGGACCGTCACGTTGATCTTGCCGGTGCCTCCGATTCGTTGGACCGAAGGTGCGCTTGATCGTACGACCTGGCAGCTGGTTTCATGTTGTGCGGCTCGGGAACGTTGCTTCCTGGGCTTGTTTGAGGGCGTTGAAACTTTTGGCGCTCTGCAAGCACGAGCGATGTGGCCCCGCCTTCCGCATGCTCTGCAGTCGACGTCCTTGGTCCAGCAGCTTTCTCTGGAGTGCTTGCCGCCACAGCCGGTGCAAGGAGGAGTGGGCGAAGTCCTCACTTGGGTCCGCTGGTTCGCAGGCCCTTTCACAGCGCAGACGTCTTCAGCCGCGCCCTCACGCTCTCCTTCGGACCCCTGGTGGTGAACGCGTAGCTCTGTTGCAGCCAGACGCTGACGCACCTCACGGGTCGATTTGTCCGCTGTCTCCGCTGCGATGGCTTCATTGTAGGCGTCGGCCCAGGTCAATTTCGCCTTTGCGAACAGGCGCTGCTGCAGTCGCTCGTCCCGCATGCCACACACCAGCCTGTCTCGCAGGGCCTCCTCTACGTCGGCGAAGTTACACGGTCTGGCCGCTTTACGTAGAGCCGCTACAAAATCGGACACCGTCTCGTTGGGCGCTTGGTTCCTCTTGAAGAACGTGTGCTGGCTTGCGATCTCCGACGGTTGCGGGGAGAAGTGTGCCTTCAACTTCTCCGTCAGCTCTTTGAACGGCACTTTTCCGATGTCCGCTGGTGCCACCAGAGACCTGGCGACATCGAACACGCTCTTGCCACAAGAGCTCAGGAGGGTGGCTCGCTTCTTCTCCTCCGTGGTGATGTCGTTCGCTTCGAGGTGGAACCCGAACCTCAGCAGGTAGGCGTCCCAGTCCTCGGTCGCTGGTTCGAATGCCTCGAACTTCGGGCTATTGGCCATAGCTGCGATCGCTGCCACCGGTGCTGGTGGTGCCTGTCGCTGCTCTGCCACGGCGAGCTGCTGCTCTTGGTTGTCCGTTGTTGGGTCGGGACCAGCGGGGCTGCCTACCCGCTCCTGGATCCCATCCTCGTCGCCAATTGTTAAGTCCGTGCTTAACAAAGTAGTCAGAGAGTGATTTCAGAAAACTCAGGTTTATTCAGCTCTTCAATCGACTTCTTCTGACACGGTACAACTCCTCATAGCCCGAACAGCTTGTCCATTTCAGCTGCTCGGTATTTAAACATTCCGGGCTAATGTAGCCACACCTACTGTACATTAAACCAACCTATCAGGTTGTGTGCATGAACGACCAATCATAAGCGGTCCCGCTTACATACATTCAAATCTGATTGGCCACAATACTTTTCGGCGCGAATCCCTGCCGAAGCTTGAAGCTTTGCATGGCTTCTCTATGGGAGGATTCACATACCTCCTAATGCATTCAGGGCAGCATCTGAATACATTACACTCTGGAGGGCCAACAACAGGGCATAGAGGCAGAGGCCTTCCCTGATAAGAACATAAGAGGAGCCCTGCTGGATCAGACCAGTGGTCCATCCAGTCCAGCATCCCGTCTCACACAGTGGCCAACCAGTTCTTCTGGAGGGCCAGCAACAGGGCAGAGAGGCCAAGGCCTTCCCCTGATGTTGCCTCCTGGCACTGGGATTCAGAGGTTGACTGCCTCTGAATGTGGAGGTTGCCTTTCTTCGCCAGGGCTAGTAGCCACTGATAGACCCCTCCTCCACGAATCTGTCCAGTCCCTTTTTAAATCTATCTATGCCTGTGGCCATCACTACAGCCTCTGGCAGCAAACTCCACATTTTAATCACTCTCTGTGTAAAGCAGTCTTTCCTTTTGTCCGTCCTGAACCTCCTGCCCATCAGCTTCATTGGATGCCCTCGAGTTCTGGTATTTGGGGAGAGGGAGAGACAGTTCTCTTTGCCAACTCTCTCCACCCCAGGCATCATTTTATAAACCTCTCTAATGTCCCCACCTTAGTCATCTCTTTTCTAAACTGAAAAGCCCCAGACTCTGTAGCATTCCCTCATAGGGCAGGTGCTTCATAGTAAACACAGAAAAGTGCTCTCGGTTTTCTACAACCTCCTTCAGTCACCTCAGGATAATCTTGGACAAAGCTCACCTCAGGGTGTTCCTGACAGGGAAAGATCAGCCGATTAGGTGGCGTTTAGGACTCTGGTGAAACACCTGGGAGGGACGGCTTCATGCCAGGAGGGAGCAAATCAGGCCCGCGTCTATACAGCCAGTTTGGTGTTGTGGCTAGAGCATCAGACTAGGATGTGGGAGACCCGAGTTCGAATCCCCCCCCCACTCTGCCAGTCCCCCCAACTCTCAGCCTAGCCTACCTCACAGGGTAATTATGGGGATAAAATGGAGAAGAGGAAAATGACATCAGCCGCTTCAGGTCTTAGTTGAGCAGAAAGGCGGGATATAAATGAATAAATATACAGAGCCTTTCTAGAGAGCGGAGCCCGCCCCCCTTTCAGGAATAGAACAAAAATAATATTCGAAATGGCAAAATGGGCGACAGAGATCAGTTCACCTGGAGAAAAAGGCTGCTTTGGAAGGTGGACTCTGTGGCACTGTACCCCCATTCAAGTCCCTCCCCTCCCCAAATCTTGACCTCCTCAAGCTCTACCCCCCCCCCCCAAATCTCCAGGTATTCCCACCCTAGAGCCAGTCAAAGAGACAGGTTCCCCTCACCCTGCAGGGGCAAGACCTCTCTTTTCCCTTTGGGCTTTCCAGAACAGTGGGTGGCACTCTTGACAGGTTAGAGGGCCACACATCCCTGATCAGGTGATCTGGCATGGGGGGCGCAGGGGATAGCCACCGGCTGAAACGCCAAGAGAGTCCGTTTCCCTTGCTGACTTTGTAACTCCGTCCTGCCTACAAGGGAGAGAAAGCGAACCACTGTTGATGCGCCTCCTTCAGGTAGGGGCTCATCTCCTGGATACCAAAGAAGAGGAGCTTTGCAAATAAGGTTCATTTGCACGGAAGTGTTTGTAGGTCACCGGGAAAAAATGTGGCTGTTCTCAGCACAGAATTTTAAAGATGTGTATCGCGCAGGGCAGGCCTCTCTCTGAACGACAGGTCAGGGTGTATGAGAAACACCTTAGTTCTCTTTCACTTTCCTCTTGCCAAACCGTGGGCGTCGTGTTCTCTGTGGCACGCTGTCTTTTATGTCCCGTGGAAGGAGTTGAGACACAAGGCCTTTCACGGTAGCCACAGTGTTCCCTCTAATTTCTCACTCTCTCACACACACACACACACACAAAGCCTAGCAGTTCACACCCTGAGCAGAATATAACTGCTGTGATCTTAAAATGGGCAACGGGCAGTGCAAGACCAGATTGCTGCTGAGCGGGGCTTCCTGTGTCAATGAGCGGCTGTTCTCGCACACAGCTTGGAGCAGAGGTGTCAAATTAATTTGTTACGAGGGCCGGATCTGACATAAATGTCACTTTGCCAGGCTGGGCCATGCGTACCATAAAATGTAACGCCAGGTACTGGAGATATAAACTTTATAAAGGACACAGGCAATCCCAATTAACGCTATATATATTTTTACTCAAAATACAAACAAAAGTAATTGATTCCTAGCAGTGAATGCAATTGATTTACTGAGGAACACACAGAAGCCCCAATAAATGTATTTGATCATATGCAAAAGTCCATCAGTGGCTATTAGCCACAAGGTATAGGTAGGAACTCTCAGGCTGGGGCAAGTGATGCTCTGTATTCTTGGTGCTTGGGGGGGGCAACAGTAGGAGGGCTTCTAGTGTCCTGGGCCCACTTGCTGGACCTCCTGAGGGCACCTGGTATTTTTGGCCACTGTGTGACAGAGTGTTGGACTGGATGAGCCATGGGCCTGGTCCAACATTGGCTTCTCTTATGTTCTTAATGCAAGACTAGTATTTTTCCAAGAGATACCATAAAAGGGGACTACTTTATACTTCCATCCAATGCTCCCTCTAAGCTGTGGAGCTACTGGCATTCAAGTTGTGAGCGAGCGATTCGGCTACTGCATCAATTCGTTTGCTCTGGAGCCCTCCTTCCTGAGCTAAGACAAAAATGTGTGAGCCGGTGGCTAAAAAACAGAGGCTAGGTCACACTAACTCAGTTTAGAGTGAACACTGCTTCCATCCATACCAGTTGCTTGTGGGCTGGGTAAGAGCCCTGAATGGGCCAATTCCGGCCCCCAGGGCCTTACGTTTGACACCCCTGGCTTAAAGGGAACAGTGCGGTGCTGGCAGACGACAGACCAAAACTGAATCCAGCTTGTTTGTGAGGTGGAGCTCTTTGCCAAATCCCTCCCCTCCCCTTTTACCTTTGCGGATTGGAGGGAGGGGGACCTGTGTGGTGGTTGCTGTCTGGTCAAAGTTAAGCAGGCTGAAGGGTTCCGCCGGATGACTTTTGCCGTTGCGCCATCCTGTTGTTTTGATTTTGTGATGCACAACACCCCCCCACCACCACCACCCCGCTTTCTAAAGAGAATGAATAAATCTTGAAATCATGGGAGTGCAAAACATTTGTAACAGCTCATTGTTCTGAACTGTAGCACTGCCCTTGAATTCCATATGCCAGTTAAAAAGTTCGTGCAGCATAACATCCCAGCCGCCTGTCTCCAGTTTCAGACTGGCGAGCCGTCCGGGCGTGATGTCACTTCCTCCTGAGAACTCCGCCCTCCCCGAGCACTGACCCTGAATTCCTCAGCCTTTGCCAGAGCTGAGCTGGGGACCCAAGGTAGAGAAGACACCCATGTGATAGATTTACCAAGGCTCTAGTTCTGTATTAGGCAGCCGGGTTTGTGTCACTGTATTTTTTTGGGAGAGGGCTCAGGGGTACATCACATGGTTTGCGTGCGGGATGTTATAGGTTGAAACACTTGCTCTATATGTGGAAAGGATAAGGATTTGGGGGCTTTCCGGGTTAGAAAAGAGCAGGGGTCATTTCGTGGAAAAAGAGGTGCAGGGGCTCATTAGCATAACTCATTAGCATAGCTTATTTGCATATGCCACACCCCCTGACATCACCGGAAGTGTGTCAGATCAGAAGCTCAGGCTCCACTGGACTGTTTTGGATTGCTAGCTATTGGGGGGGGGGGGAGAACGTGCAGATCTGTCCTCACAGAGGAGGGAGAGCTTGTACCTGAATCAGACCTGGTCTTAAAGGTGCCACTGGACTGTTTTGGGCCGGGGGGAGCTCTGCAACTTACCTGCCTGCTTCTTGCTGTGGCTGAGGGCTGCTGGGAGCAGGGGGTGGGGCTTGTTGCATGTGCCCGCCCCCTGGGCTCTTTACTGCCGGAGCTCCGCTCCTGTGCGCTCCTGCAGGAAATGACCCCTGCAAAAGAGGCAAATAGGGTGGTGGAATGTCATAAACGTCGTTACTTCCCACAATTAGAAAAAGATACCTTTACACATTTATCTGCTATTTTGACGCATTTATTGCTTTACAACTGTTGACCTTAGAACTTTAGCTTGCCATTTAGGTTTGCCTTTGCACATCTTCATCATGTTACATATTAATTCGCTGTTCAGCCCCTGTCTATAAGTTTGAACCTTACCTATCATCCCAGTGTATTTGAAAAAGTGTGCATGCACACGAAAGCTCGTACCCTGAGTTAAACTTTGTTGGTCTTAAAGGACTCTAAATTTGTTCTACTGCTTCAGACCAACACGGCTGACCACCTGGATCAAGGTTTATAACATGTATGCATGGGTGAAGAAAGTAGGGGGAGAGGACATTTTCTCCCTTCCCCACAGTAGTAGACTTTGGGGTCACCCAGTGAAGTTGAAGGGCCATGGACTGAAGACCTCCGAAAGGAAATCCTTCAGGAAAAGTATAATTAACTTGTAGAACTTGTTGTCCACAGAGTGTAGTGATGGCCGCTAATAGTAGTTGGTTTTAAAAGGGAATTAGACAAATTCCTAGAGCAGGGGTGTCAAACATGTGACCCGGCGGCCGGATTAGGCCCCCAGAGAGATTCTATCAGGCCCACAGTGGAAACTGGCTGTCTTCTGCTTCTTCTTCCAGTTCTGCTGCTGCTGCGTCATCGTAGGTTTGCAGCTTACAGATACACACGTGAACAGCATACTCAAGATCTCAACAGCGCGGACATTTTGATGCAGTAATTCAGAGCAAGAGGTGTCAGTTATCAGACACTGTTAAATAAACAAAATATTGCAAAAGTGCTAATGTTTTTAGCATGTTTTTATTTTAAGTTAAAAAAACCCTTTTTGTTTGTGTCCTTTATAACGTTTATATCTCCGCTACCTGGCATTACATTTTATGACACACATGGCCCGGCCCAACAAGGTCTCATTTATGTCAGATCCAGCCCTCATAACAAATTAGTTCGACACCCCTGTCCTAGAGAGTAGGCCAATCAGTGACTAGCAACCATGCTTAATCAGATGGAACCTAAAGGTTCCAGGGCAGAAGCCCTCCAAATGCCATCTTCCGGTAGGCCTTCTGGGGGCATTATGCATGGGGTGGAGAGAACTGACAAAAATAATTTTTCCCCCTCTACCAAAATATTAGCGCTTGAGGGCATCCAGTGAAGCCGACAGGCAGTAGATTCATGGTGGAGAAAAGGAAATACTTCTGTACACAGTGATTAAATTGTGGAATTTGCTGCCAGAGGATGTAGTAACGGCCACAGGCATAGAAAGCTTTAAAAGGGGATTGGACAAATTCACAGAGGATAGGTCTATCAGTGGCTACTAGCCAGGGGTCATTTCATAGACAAAGAGGTGCAGGAGCTCATTAGCATAACTCATTAGCATAACTTATTTGCATATGCCACACCCCCTGACATCACCGGAAGTGTGTCAGAAGGTAACAACCACCACTCAGGCTCCACTGGACTGTTTTGGATTCCTAGCTGTGGGGGGGGGGACAGACATGCAGATCTGCCCTAGCAGAGGAGGGAGAGCTTGTACCTGAATAAAACTTGGTCTTAAAGGTGCCACTGGACTGCTTTGGATTGCTAGCTGGGGGGACGGGAGAGAGAGAAAGAGGGAGAGATGAAAATAAGGAGGGAAAGAAGGAGAGAAGGAAAGAAGGAAAAAAGGAGGAAAAGAAAGAAAGAAAAAGAAGGAAGGAAATAGAAGGAAAGAGGGAAAGAAAGAGGGAGAGACGGAAAGAAGGAGATAAGGAAAGGAGGGAAAGCAAGAAGGAAAAAGGAAGAAAAGAAAGAAAGAAAGAAGGCAGGAAAGAGGGAAAGAACGAGGGAGAGAAGGAGCAGGGGGCGGGGCTTGTTGCATGCGCCCACCCCCTGGGCTCTTTACTGCTGGATCTCCGCTCCTGTGTGCTCCTGCAGCTCAGAGTAAATACATGTATTTTAATCTTTTAATTTTTGTTGTAAATGGAAAAGAAGCTTCACTCATGTATGATATATTATGAGAGACTTGAATAAGTGTTTATTATCAGCAATAGATATAACTCCTGTTCTTTTAGTCTACACTGTCCTATTCCCTGTAGGTTGTTAGTGTTTACCCATCCTTTGTTTCTATGTCGTAGGTAGTATAAAAGCAATAAAAAAATTAGAAAGAAAGAAAGAAAGAAAGAAAGAAAGAAAGAAAGAAAGAAAGAAAGAAAGGGGGAACCTCCACGTTCAGAAGGAGTCAACCTCTGAATCCCAGAGCCAGGAAGTACCACCAGGGGAAGGCCTTGGCCTCTGTGCCCTGCTGTTAGCCCTCCGGAAGAACTGGTTGGCTACCGTGTGAGAGGGGATGCTGGACTAGATGGACCATTGGTCTGCTCCACCAGGGCTCTTCTGATATTCATTCGGTGGGACATTTGGTGAGACAGGATGCTGGACTGTATAGGCCTGATCCAGCATAGCTGCCCTGGTCCAGGTTAAGGCCCTCTGGTGCCGAGGAAAACCTTTCATGGCCAGAGACCCCGGAGAGCTCCTGCCAGCCAGAGCAGGCGATACTGAACTAGCTGGACCAAGGGCCGGACTCCGTATTAACGCTGCGTCATATGTTAATGTGTGAGTAGTAGCATATCTCTGTGCTTCTCTGATTCTTTGCAAGCCACCGAGCCTTGCTTTAAAGGCCGCCGTTTGCTGTTGGGAAGGGAAAACCTAAACCATCTCTTGAGACTTGGGGGCGTCTTGTGCCTGGCAGCGACCAAACTACCAATCCGCCAGCGCCTTTGGGTCTCCCACACGCTCTGTTCTCCTTCCCACCACTCGGCGTCTTGATCCTTCTTGCTTTTCCCCCTTCCTTGAATCCCTCATCTTATTTTTAGCAGGCACATATTTTATTTATTTTGTGGGCTGGCTTTTCTACGTTTGTTTTTTCTCCTCTTCTTAAGGAAGTATTTTTAGCTTTTCCTGCCTTTCACTCCCTGTGCCATTGCACGGTTCGAAGGGGGGGGGGGAAATCCCAAACCCCAGTATTATTCTTTCCACTGTGACATCGCTAGTCCCTTTGGTATTGCTTGGGTGCAATGTAGTATTTTCCATCCCAGGTATAGCTTGGCTTGAAAGGAGGGATTGTGGAAGGCGAGCAGACGGCTCTTGCTTCTGTTTTTGTGCGGGGAGCACAGAAAACGCTTTCATTCTCCACCCCACACACCTTGGGGTTGAAGAATTTTTAGGAGTTGCCGCACAAAGCTTGTTTGCATGTGGGGTTTTTTTTAGGTGGGCATGTGTGTATGCCCCCCCCAATACATAAAAATGGACTATAGAGACTTCAAGTTTTCTTTTTCTTTTTTGCAAACATAGTTTATTTCTCTTTATGTTGGTGTTCTTGCAACACAATTTCTTAACTTTCCCCATCGTCGGGAGAGCGCCCTGTAAAACGTTCTTTTCTAGGGGCAGGGAGAGTCGGCCGCCAATTTATTTATTTTTTCCCGACTTGCCCAAATTCTGGCATTCAGTAAAAAAGTTAAAGACATTTGCCGGTGACTGTGTGTTTGTGTGTGTGTGGGGCGCTCAGAGGAAGGTATGCTTGCTTTAGACACAACAGCTGCAGAGCAGGAAGTCGGGACAGAATCAACACACAGGCATTCGGAGCGGGGCTGGGAAAGAGATCAAGTATGCTAAAGACAACCCGGGCTTCGGACAATTCGGGATTATTTTCCTGTGTGGCAGATCCTGGTGTGGATTTTGCTTTTTGGATGTGTTTGTTTCCTTCTTCTTTCCCCAAGCGCATGCTGGTATGATGCAGAGCTGGGTGGTTGCGGGGGGGGGGGGGGGCAGGGTCTTCTGGAAAAGATGAGGATGTTAAAAGCACTTGTACCTGCAGTAGCAGTTCAAAAACAAGAAATTGCAAGTAGATAAATAGGTACCACTTCGGTGGGAAGGGAACAGCGTTCCGTGTGCCTTGGTGTTTAGTCATGCCGGCCACATGACCACGGAAATGTCTTCGGACAGCGCTGGCTCTTCGGCTTTGAAACGGAGATGAGCACCGCAACCCTAGAGTTGGATTCGACTGGCTTTCGAGCAAGGGAACCTTTACCTTTACTTACCTGTGGTAAACACAGAATCATCGCACAGTGTCGGAAGGGGTCCTACAGGCCATCCAGTCTAACCCCCTGCTTAATGCAGGACCAGCCTAGAGCATCCCTGACAAGGGTTTGTCCAGCCGCCGCCACTTAAAGGAGTCCGGTGGCCCTTTAGCCTTTTTAAATTCCAGAGTAAGAAGAAACACTGGTTAGTCCTTAAGATGCCGGTAGACTTGTGTCCCATTTTATTTATTTAGGTTTTTATCCCTCCCTCCCCGCCGAGGTAGGCTCAGGGCGGCTTACAATACATACAAATGGATGCATACAGGGGTCATTTCCTGCAGGAGCGCACAGGAGCGGTGCTCCGGCAGTAAAGAGCCCAGGGGGCGGGCACATGCAGCAAGCCCCACCCCCTGCTCCCAGCAGCCCTAAGTCAGAGCAAGAAGCAGCCAGGTAAGTTGCAGAGCTCCCCCCAGTCCAAAACAGTCCAGTGGCACCTTTAAGACCAAGTTTTATTCAGGTACAAGCTTTCCCTCCTCTGCGAGGACAGATCTGCACGTTTCCCCCCCCCCCATAGCTAGCAATCCAAAACAGTCCAGTGGAGCCTGAGCGGTGGGTGTTGCCTTCTGACACACTTCCGGTGATGTCAATGGGTGTGGCAAATGCAAATAAGTTATGCTATTGAGTTATGCTAATGAGCTCCTGCACCTCTTTTTCTACGAAATGACCCCTGGATGCATACATTAAAACTCCACAATATACTAAGAAACAAAATAAGTTAAAATCCCAATATATAAAACCGTTACGACTCAGAGCATAAGCCTAGTGCAAGATGGCGGCATTTTCTCAACGTTTGAATGGTCTCCTACCCCCTATATCCAGGCTGTTGGTCGTCAGGTTGGCAGTGATGTTGGTGCTGGTGTTAGGCTGGTGATGTTGAAGGCGGCCCCCTAATCGAAAGCCTAGTGGAAGAGCAACAATGCAGCGTTGGTGGTGGGAGGTGCCGAAGCTGTAGCCAACTCATGGCGACCCCGTAGGGTTTTCGAGGCGAGAGACGTTCAGGGGTGGTTTTGCCATTGCTTGCTTCTGCATCGCTACCCTGGACTTCCTCTACGGTCTCCCATCCAAATACTAACCAGGGTCGACCCTGCTTAACTTTACGAGATCTGACGAGATCAGGCTAACCTGGGCCAGGCAAGAAGAGCTAATGTATCGGGGGCTATGGAGAGCCAGTTTGGTGTAGCGGTTAAGTGCGCGGACTCTAATCTGGGAGAACCGAGTTTGATTCCCCACTCCTCCGCTTGCACCTGCTGATGTGACCTTGGGTCAGTCACAAGCTCTGGCACAGCTGTCCTTGAAAAAGAGCAGTTTGTGTCAGAGCTCTCTCAGCCCCACCCACCTCACAGGGTGTCTGTTGTGGGGAGGGGAAGGGAAAGGAGTTTGTAAGCCGCTCTGAGACTCCAAGTGAAGGGCGGGGTATAAATCCAATCTCCTACTCCTCCTCTTCCTCTTCCTCTTCCTCTTCTTCTTCTTCAAAGGGATCAGAAGAAGAGAATTTTTATAAGAACAGTGAAGGGAGGGAAATTACGCCTCAGTCTTAAGTGCCAGGACTCGGGGCGCGCTGATTTGAACTGGTCAGCTGTCAATGGAGAACTGACGGAACCTGTCACATTTGTAATCTCGCCGTTTCGGCAGCATACACGGGCTACCGTTTTGTCCCGCCAAGCAACCTCATCGAGTAGGGTAGGCTCAAACACAGTGACTAGCTTCAGGTCACCCGGCAAACTTCCTGGCTAAGCAGGGATTCGAACTCGGGTCTCCCCAGCCTGATCCAACTTTCTTACCATCATACCTTTTTTGGAAAGTATTACTGTTTTAGGTAGAGGCAAAGGTTTCCCTTGCTCGAAAGCCAGTCAAATCCGACTCTAGGGTTGCTGTGCTCATCTCCGTTTCCAAGCCGAAGACGTTTCCGTGGTCATGTGGCTGGCATGACTAGATGCCGATGCGCACGGAACGCTGTAACCTTCCCACTGAAGCAGTACCTATTTATCTACTTGCAATTTCTTGCTTTCGAACTGCTAGGCTGGCAGGAGCTGGGGCCAGAGACGGGAGCTCACTCCGTCATGCAGCACTTGGGTCTTGAACTGCTGAACTACCAACCTTCCAGCCTGCCGTTCAGCATCTTAACCACTACGCAACACAAAAAGCCTATAGAAGAGGTTTCCTTCCTTCCTTCCTTCCTTCCTTCCTTCCTTCCTTCCTTCCTTCCTTCCTTCCTTCCTTCCTTCCTTCC